>NW_020954557.1:36616074-36776886 GCF_900497805.2 Vombatus ursinus | reverse complement strand
CACACACACACACACACACACACACACACACACACACACACACACACGCCACTTAGGATCTGTTTCTAGACCCAGATGAATCCTTTCCCAAATACCCTGGTATCCAATGATTTGAGGTTAGTGGTTCACAAATTAGTGGTTACAATGGGAGTCAGAAAGGAATTAAGAGAGACTGAAGTGGGGGGAGAGTAGAAAAATCTCACCTCTTTCTAGCCCTGAGTGTTCTTGGCTACCTCTGGAATCAGAATGTTCCTGTCTGTAGGTTTTCTGTTAAATGTCTGTTTAGATGTGCAAATGATAAAATTATGTGCCCAAAATAGAATAATTAGATTGGTATAAATGATTTGGCTAGGGTCTCTACACTAGTTAGCATCCATGTTTTCCCCCCAGACAGACTAGAAGCTCCTTGTGAATAGAGGAGGTTATCATTCATTTGTATTTGTATACCCCTAAAATCTAGCATAGTGCCTGGCACTCAGTAGGCCAATAATAAATATTTGTTAAATGATTAATTGGAAGAAAAGTAGAGGATAGTGAGTGAAAAAAAAAAGAAGAGGGAGCAGAGAGAGTTGAGAAGAGACCTTTAGAAGCTAAAGTTGAAGGTGAATCTGCTGCCTAGAGAATTCAGCTTGAACCAGGAGTCGGAATCTTTAAGCTCCATTAAGATCTACTGGCTCCTCAGAGATTTGGTAGCACTAAGCCTGGGATGCTTTCCTGCATTGGGGAGGGTAAGGGGTGTCAAGTGGTAGCAGAAGACTATTATCTCATATTCAAATAGTACTTTAAAGGTTTAAAAGGTGCTTTCCTTACGACTATCCTGCAAAAAAAGGTAGAGCAAGCATCATAGGCTTATTTTACAAAGAAGCAAACAGAAGCTTGAGGAATTTAATATTTCATTCCATTTAAAAATTTAAATGGAAAATATCACTAGCATTAACATTTTATCATGGAGTTGATATTCATATAGTTTAGAATAGTTGTCTCCAATTTTTTTATCATATATTCCTATTGGTAAAACCTTCTTAATCATAAACCCTAATATATATATATATATATTTACTTGTTTGTAAATTTTGTTCATGAGCTAATGTACTAAAATATATACATGATAGCACTTAAATAAAAATAAGAAATTTTGAAAGGAGGCAATAAAAATAAAATAATGTTTGATGTTACAATGGATTATCAATCTGGAGGTGAAGAGTTTATTGAGAAAGGGAGTGATATGGTTAGATAAGTACTTCAGAAAAATCACTTTGGTAGCTTTATGGAGGATGGATTGCATAGGGGAGACACTGGAATCTGGGAAAACAATTAGGCGGTTATTGAAACAATCCGGACGTAATGAGGTTCTTAACTAAGAGAGAGAAAGGGATAGCTGCTAGAGGTGTTGCAAAGGTAGAATTGATGAGATTTGGCAATTGAATGGACATAAGGGGTGAAGAGTTGAGGATAATGCCAAACATATAATATGGGTGACTAGAAGGTTGGTAGGAGATGAAAGTATCCTATGCATTAAGAGAGATGTTTGGAGAGAAAGATATGTAATGAGATTTTTTCCCACCCAAAACAAAAAGTGAGGAAGTTGGACACAGAGAACAGAATATTCCTCACAAGGGGCACCTGCCAAAGTCACAAAGTGAAGGGGGGTGCATAGTGTGAGTATGCTGGTGGAGGAATTTTCCAAATGGCACCTGTGCAGATACTATTATAGGTATCTGAGTACCAGTTGGGCTATAATTGCCTTGAGCGACAGTTAGGAAAGGGACAGATTGGGAGTTTATATGGTTAAGAGGGAAGGAGAATGGTAGAGTTTTGGGAGATAATGAAAAGTGTGGTTGTGTTGAAGAAACACAATTGTGGATCAAGTGGAACGTGATTCATCTTCTCACTTTCTTATCCTCACCCTTTACAGATTACTGAGTTAGAAGACCAGAGTTCAATGGAATACAGAGAAATGTTTTTCTATCTAGACAGGCACATCTAGTCCCATAACCATAAAGAATTTCCAGTAAAAACAAAACTAGGAATTTCCATTCCAAGAAAGAATGGACTTGGATTATCATCTAGTGAATTCAAAATCAAAATAAGCTACTCTCTCTGGCTAGAGGACCAATGCATCAGTTATAAATAATATATCTCCTTACCTTTAGCCTTAGAGAAATTCTTGAGTCCAAAATTAGACTTCCCTCAGGCCTGAATCTGAGGGGTGGTCCAGAAGGATGTACCGAGGACAAAGTTCAATTTACATTAGAGCACCAGTTCTCAAACTTTTTGTTCTTAGGACCCTTTTATATTCAATAATTATCAAGGACTTTCCCACTCCCTGGAGCTTTTGTTTGTGTGGGTTTTATCTATTGATATGTATTATATTAAAAACAAGAGAACATCTTAGTATTATTATTAAATAGTTTTGGCCTTATGGACCCCATGAAAGGTTCTTAGGGACCTGCAAGTGTCCCTGGACCACACGTGAAGAATCATTGCTTTAGAGGAAGTGAGGCAGGAAGAATCAGATCAACAATCTGGAAATAGCTCTGACACCTAAAAGAATCCTGCAAAGAGTCACCTTATCTGCACTATTCAATTGAACACCTTCTTCCCTACAGGGCAAGGGCTATCTAGATTTGTGGTCAGTAAAAGGAATTGGTTCTAGCTGGGAGTAGACTAGAGGATCTTTAGCTGTGAGACTATTCGTTAACATTATGTTTTAACCAATGAATGAGACAAAAGTGGTCTTGAAATTAAATGAAACTGGCATTTTTTTCTATGGATATATTTTTTCTGTTGAGATATTTTTTATTTTCTGTTGAGATATTTCTTGGCCTAGCAAGTAGATGAGTGGTGATTTCCCAGACTCATAGAGGCTAATCTATGTTGGAATGCTGTATTTGATCAAGTAATATGTTAACAATGTTCCACTAAAATTCAAGGACTGTTGTGAGAAGCAATATATTGGACACAAAAAGTAGACTTTGGAGTCAGGAAGACTTGAGTGTAAGTCTTGGTTGCCACATACCATGTGACCCTGGACAAATGACAACATCTAAGTGCCAATTACTAAGGAGGAATTGTTCACCTGCTTTGATAGAAGGAGTTTCTCCCTGGGGATTCCTTGTACCAACGAAATCATGGGCCCAGTAATTTTTTTAAAAGGAGACTTAAGTTGATTTTTCTGTATTTCAGAATGTTTATGAGAGCTTCCCTTTGGAATTTATTCTTACCAAATAAAATGCAGCCTAATAGCAATACCCTTGTTGTTATTCAGTCATGTCCACCTTTGTGACCCCATTTGAGGTTTTCTTGGCAAAGCTACTTCAGTGGTTTGCCATTTCCTTCTCTAGATCATTTTATAGGTGAGGAAATGGAAGCAAACAAAGTTAAATGATTTGCCCAGGGTCACACGGCTAGTAAGTGTCTGGGCTAGATTTCAACTCAGATCTTCCTGACTCCAGGCCTGGTGCTCTAGCCACTACACCAAGCTGCCCAGCATTGCCCTAGGTTTTTCCTTAGGCACAAAGATAGAGAGATAAAGAGAGATAAAAATCTGAAGCAATTATCTTTCAGATGTGTCTTGAAATAAATGTATACAATTTTAATATGATGCATTCATGAGATCCTGGCAGCAACTAGCATTATCATCCCTTCTCTTCCCTAGCTTTCATTTATAGCAATGCTTTAGAAAACCTAAATTGTTTTATATTGCCTCAGAACTGTGGCAGCACTGTCTTCCTGGCCTAACCCTAAATCTTGTCCTTAAAAAAATGGTAGTCATGGGGCAGCTAGGTGGCGCAGTGATAGAGCACTGGACCTAAAGTCAGGAGGACCTGAGTTCAAATCCAGCCTCAGACACATAACATTTACTAGCTATGTGACCCTGGGCAAGTCACTTAACCCCAATTGTCTCACCAAAAAAATAGTGGTCGTTAACATGAATATTCTGTTTCTCACAGTACTGTTATTGTGGCTTAATCTTTGTGGAATGAATACCTCCAAAGCTCCTTCTTGTTTCCTCTCTTAGCACCTGAGATTCTTCTGGGGTTACCATTGCTCTGCCTTCTCTTTCTCCTTTCTCAGAATAATGATGCTCTTCCATTCCTGGACAATGTCTTCTGTGAATTGTCCTGTACCCTGGGTGGAGAACTGCAAAATCTTGGTAGTGCTCCCAAGCTGCAGGGAATCTCCTATATCATGGAGTCAAAGTTTATCCTGAACATCTTCCAAATCTTAGAAGTTTTGGTAAACTGGAAGTTTTGAAAACTTCATTGCTGTTGGGGGTGGTATGGGACAGTGCCTGGCTATACAGAATAATGGTGATCAGCAGATGGTGGAAATATGGCCCATTGTCAGAGCACTTGTCACAGGGTACCAGAAGCTCCAAGTAACTTGTAGGGTTCTTGTAAACTTGCAGGCCTTTTATCATGGCCTTGCAGGTGCATGTAGGATGCTGGGTTTCTCTGGCCCAAACCACCCAGGATGCAAGTTAAGCTTAAAGTAAAAATAGGTGATTTGAAGTTAGCTCAGAAAACTCTGTCCTAGCCTTGGGCCACTCCCAAAATTTCATAAAAAATTCCTACTGTTCCTTGATGGAGTAGAGTGACAAATTATTTACAGGGTCTCCCTGAAATTTCCAATGTATTTTAGTGAGTTGCTCCAGGGTCTGGACTAATCTATGACTTCAAACTCCACTCTACAGAGTTGACTGTAAACCAAGGGAATGGCTTAGAAACACCCTCCCCCAACACTCACGACCTACAATCTTCTCTAACCTTCCCCTCTCTCTCCTTCCTACTCAAGAGAGAGTCTCAGAGCAACCCTAATACTTAGCTGGAAAAGTATTCAGTCATTTCGCTCCTCATCCCCACCCTAGGGCTTCCAAAGACTTCTGGGACTGCCAGAGTTGAGAGAAGCGATTATTAAATAGCAAATTATTGGGGAGATCCAGGACATTTCCCAAAAATGGCTTATCTAGGTGGAGTTATTGCTTCACCCAACCTGAAAACCTTACACAGAATTTAATCTAAGGTGAATTCTGGCCTATTGTGTTCCACTCAGGCTGGTTTGGGCAGGGGGGTAGATCCCTTGTCTAGATTTCCCTAGGCTGGAGGTGATTTGGAAGTCAATGACACCATGAAAGTCACATCCCCCAGGCCCTCATTAATATAGCTTCACCTCTCATTATAATATTCATTCTCTCTCATTACTTGTTAACCAATCTGAGTCGATTGCCACCCTCAGGAACAAACACTCTTCCAAGGTTATTAAGCGGGTTCCTTGAAGGGTCTTTGTCATTTGAGAGTGTCACTGACCCCTTTTATTAATTATATGTTAGCATGATTAATAGAATGATTCATTACCCAGAAATTATATCTCTTGAACTAGGACTCAAAAGCTATGTGAAGATTTAGCGAGAAGACCACTGAGCCCCAAAGCCAAACAGTAGGATAAATGTTCCCTAGTAAACCATTCACTGCTACCATACAGATTTTAAATAATTTTTAGTTATTCAATGTTTCTTTCCTATCCAACTTTTTGTGACCCTATCTGGGGTTACACAAAGACAATTAAGAATAAAAGCAAAAATAGCATTTTCCATTTTGCAATTTATTCCTTCATACATTATGTATAGAGCACCTGTTATTTACATAATAATGCTCTAGTTGCTACAGAGGATACAAAGAAGTTTACTACAAATCTGCCCTCAAAGACCTTATAGTCAGTCTGGAGAAGCAAAGATTCGAATGCCTTGATTCTATCATAGTTTCAGGCTTTAGGGGCCTACTGGACTCTCTAGTTTCAAGTAAATTATTGTAGTCATATTTTGAAAGAGACTAAATCAATACAATTCATAATATCGTAGGTTAGGTTATTCCATTTTTACACCATTAGAATCGTCTGCATACACATTCACAAAAGGAACTGAAGTTAGAAAACATGGGTTAAAATCCCAGCTCTGTCACTGACTACCTGTGCAGCCTTAAAAAAATGGCTTAACCTCTCTGGTCCACAGTTTTCTCATTTATAAACTGAGAGGGTGGGCCTATGTGACATCCAAGGCCCTTTCCAGCTCTAAATCTATGACCATATCAACTTAGAAAAGGACTGAGTACCACCTTCTTCTTAGCCTAATATTTGGAAAGTTTTAAAAAATTCAGTCTAACTTTTAAAAGTATATTTCTGCCAGTGTAGCAGGAATATTGATTTGTTTGTCTGATTTGCTATCTAGTCAAGTAAGGGGGCAGCTAGGTGGCATGGCGTGGTAGATAGAGTGCTGGCTTGGAGTCAGACTCATCTTCTTGAGTTCAAATCTGGTCACCAACACTCACTAGCTGTGTGACTCTGCATAGGTCACTTAACCCTGTTTGCCTCAGTTTCCTCATTTGTAAAATATGTTGGAGAAGGAAATGGCAAACCATTCCAGTATCTTTGCCCCAAAAGAGGTCATGATGAATTGGACACAACTGAAATGACTGAACAAGTGAGGAGAAAATAAAGAGCCAGTGAATTCATATATGAGTCAAGTATTAACTTCACACTACGTACATTAGATAGTCACAGTGAAAGGAAGTTACATTTTGAAAAATGATTCCTAGATGCTTGAATAAATAAATGTAAGTCTCTCAAAGGTTCTGCTTTACACTTGCCAGCTGATTTCAGAAGTTCCACTTTTCCATTAAGCTTTTGAAATGGAGACAATAAAATAAGCCGCTAAAATGTGATTATGAAGTCTCCTAGGATTTAGAGCTGGAAGGGAATATACAGATCATCTTCAACTTTACAGATGAGGAAACTGGACTCAGAGAAGTGATTCTTCAAGGTCACACAGGTGGTAAGGAGCAGAGGCAGGCTCATAACCGAGATTTGTGGCTACATACAAATCCATCACATCTTCCATTCTACCTACTACCTTCTAAAGCAGGGCTTTTTGTCTGGGATCTGTGACCTTGTTTTTAAAAAATATAAATTTGATCATTATATTTCAATATAACTTATTTCCATTGTAATCCTCTGCACTTTATATTATGCATTTAAAAACAATTCTGAGAATTGGTTCACTTGACTGACAAAGAGGTCCATGACACAAAAAGTTTACTCCTGAAGCTGACTACAGAAAGGTGACCTGGTATGGTGAGAAGAGCTCTGGATTCACCTAAGAGTAATCCCTTTATCTCTCTAGGCTGCAGTTTCCACATCTGCAAAATGAGTAGACTTAAGTACATGACCAGTAACGTCCCTTCCAGCTCAAAATCTATGATGCTAAATCAACTTCTATAGTTACAAACAGACTTTATCTAAATAACATAGAAATAAATTCCTATTTTTGTTTATTGTTTTAGACATTTAAATAAATAAAAAGCAAAATGTTTTCTCTTTCCTTCCATCTTCCTTTCTTCTCTTCCTTTCTTCCTACCTTCCTTCCCTTCTTCCTTCCTGCTCTCTTCCTTCCTTCCTTCCTTCCTTCCTTTCTTCTCTTCCTTCCTACCTTCCTTCCCTTCTTTTTTCCAGCCTTCTTCCTTTCTTTTGTTCTTCCTTCTTTCCTCTCTTTCTTTCTTTCTTTCTTTCTTTCTTTCTTTCTTTCTTTCTTTCTTTCTTTCTTTCTTTCTTTCTTTCTTTCTTTTCTTTCTCTCCTTGTTTCATTTTCTCCTCTCCTTTCTTCTTTCCTGTCTGTCCACAGATGTCCATTTTTAAAATCTTGGAATTCTACTTTTTAGACATCTGGATTCCTAACCCAGGCAACCTGCTGCTTATCAAGGTCTGTTTGTAAAGTGGTTATTTGGCACTTGGAATATATTTTCCTAAAAAATAATGTTATAAATAATCGTTAGGTTTCAAAAGCCTATTTAACCTATAACTACTTTTAAAATGTAGTAGTATTTCAGCTTTACAAAACTACCACTCATAATGAAATTTCAACAGAAAATCTTATACTCTGGGCTTCCCTTTGGGTTGCCAGGAGCAGATTGCTCCAAGCTATAACCTTAACGGCCGGAGAGGGACTCTTCAGCTTCCAAACAGCTGCCCCTGTGGCCTTCTGCTGGTGCTCCACAGAGTGAGGGCCTGGGAGAGGATGAAGGGCAGAGCCTGGAAAGCATTCACACACTCAAGCCAACAACTGAAAATTGAACTCTTCTGCATGTCAGTCTCCACAGAAGGCTTTCAGCCTTCCATGTAACACATGGAACTTGCCTCATCACAAAATAAATACAAAATTCTGTCCTTAAGGCAGACTTTATAACATGGGAAACATATAATCTATGAAAGGAAATATTTTTTTAAATGACCCTTATTTTTAATTCCTGGGTTTTGTACACTAGGCCCACCACTGTTACAAGGTGGTTTTCTACTTTGTTTACCCCTAATCTCAGCTGTGAGAGTAAGTTGAAAAATGAGACAAGCCTGGGGTGAGGGGATGTGAATCTGGGGCACAGAGCCTAGGAGACCTGAGCTAGAGATGGTGAAAAGTAATAGAGACAGAGGGAGAGAGAGAGAGAGACAGAGACAGAGAGAGAGAGACAGAGAGACAGAGACAGAGAGAGAGAGAGAGAGAGAGAGAGAGAGGGAGAGAGAGAGAGAGAGAGAGAGAGAGAGAGAGAAAGTGGAAGGAAAAAAAAACTGGGGCAGGGATTACTAAGCAGAGAAAGGAAAGGGGTGGAGACACGGGTACTACCAACTCCTTCTAGATTTCTGCACGTAGGGTAAATAGTTTCCAATGACATGATTGAAATTACCTCATTGAAAATTGTTTTGCCATTGTCTTCTGGCTGATGTGTGTAGCCGGGTCATGCTCCTCTGTATTTGTGGTTGTATGTTCTGGCAAAAACTTGGATCCACTTTTAGCTTTTGCCTCAGTTCTGCAGCACATTTCTTCTCTTTTCTCTTTTTCTAAAAGAAAATGCAAACATCACCTTAGGGCCAAGTTCTCTGCTTACTCAGACAAGTTCACCTGGCAGAGTATGTGCAGGATATACCTGTCACAATGATGCTTGCTGAACAACTCGCCTCTCCCACGGCATTCCTTGCAGAGCAAATGTATTCCCCAGTATCTGAGAGGATCACATTCTTTTTAAAAAGGTAATAATTATCACCTAATTTCTGAATCTGCAAACAGAAAATATATGAACACAACAACATGTAATTCAGAGAGTCAAGAAATAGTTTGTTCTTCTGAAAAAGAGGGAAAAATGCAAAGGGCATACTTTGACGTCTCCTGCTATTACTTGGACATTGTCTTTGGTCCAAATGACATTTGGCCTGGGTCTTCCAGAGACAGTGCAGCGTAGAATTAAGTCTTCCCCCTCCTTCAGATTGGCAGGTCCAAATTTTTCTAAGAACTTTGGAAGTTTTCCTTGTACTAACAAGAAAAAAAAAGATATTTGATCCTTTAAAACTAAATGGCTTCATTAGATCAAATTTGGTCATTTTGAAAAGTATTATTGGACTACAGCATTTGCTTTATTAGTAGAATTGGAGGAAATAGGTAGTGGTGATTGTACTTTACACAGATAGAAGTGTCTTATAAATTTCTGTTCAAGTTCATATAGTGATGCAAAGGATTTAGCAGGAAAAGTAATATGGCCTTTAATGTGATCAAATCTCATTCATCAATGTGGTTATATACTCAAATAGGTTGGGTAATAGTAAGTTACAACTGTTATATCTCTGGGGATAAGACAGGAAGCTATCCAGAGGACTGTAACATCTGCTATAATTAACCCTATACATATCACCTTTGGCTGAAAATTTGAGCTAGAGCCCTTTGACAAGAGATAGCAGAGAAAAATATTGAACAAGGCTAGCAAATATACATAAAAAAAATCAGTTTCCAGCGGTGTGTTGAAGAAATTGAACCTATAGGAATCCTATCATTTCTTACTCATTTGGGACAAAGTAAAGTGTGTTATTTGTATGTATTTGGATTGGATCTGTAATTTCATCAATGTAGGGAGTGCTTGATGACAAAACTCTTCTACCAATGTTGGCTCACCCCTTCTCTGTGACTTAAAGCCTTGGAGTCATCTGGGAGTGCTCAGAGGTAAAATGACTTACTGGGGTCACACAGCCAGTATATGTCAAAGGCAGGATATGAACTCAGGACTTTCTGACCAGAGGCCCAGTTATGTAAAAACTACTCCACTCTATTGCCTCATATTGTGTCAGAACCAATAGTCAAAGGTCTTCCATTTAATGTTTATCTCTGACATATTAAATCTCTGACATATAAATCTGATATTCAGATTTATTTCTTACTTTTTCAGTCATGTCTAATTCTTCATGACCACACTTGCAGTTTTTTTGGCAAAGATACTGGAATGGCTTGCTATTTCCTTCTCCAGCTCATTTTACAGATGAGGAAACTGAGGCAAACAAGGTGAAGTGACTTGCCCAGGGTCACACAGCTAGCAAATGTCTGAGGCCAGATTTAAACTCAGGAAGATAATGAGTCTTCCTGACTCTAGCCCCAGCACTCTATCCACTGTACCTCCTAGTTTCCTTGCAGTGGAAACAGTAATGAGAAATAATAGATAATGTAATAAATACTGTATTAAAGAGTCAGGAGCCCTGGAATTGAATACAGGCTCTGACACTAGCTCTATAGCCATAGGCAAGTCACTTAGATTCTCTGAGCCTCATTTTGCTTATCTACAAAATGAAGATGACAACACTTGAAGAGGGACAGTGTGGCATACTAGATAGGGAGTTAGCCTTGGAGGTAGGAAGATCTGGGTTCAGGTCTTGCCTCTGACAGACTATTTATGGGACCCTGAGCAAGTTATTTAACTTCCTAGTGGTCCAGATAACTCTAAAAGTCTATATAAATTGCAGAACAATGTCAGTTTGCATTAGTAGAGAGAGTTTTCTTACTGGAAATTCCCTAAATCATCAATTCTTAAATTCTTTGATCTTAAGAACCCTCTATACTCTGAAAAATTATTGAAGATCCCCCAAAGAGCTTTTGTTTATGTAGGTTATACCTATCAATATTTAGCTATTAGGAATGAAAACATCTTAGTATTATTATGAAAACAAAATTGATCTGTTGGACCCTCTGAAAGGGAGTAAACAAGCATTTATTAAGTACCTACTATGTGCTAGGCACCATGCTAAGTACTTTACAAATTCTATCTCATTGGAAAGGGTGTTGGGGACCTTCAGGGGTCCCCAGACTACACTTTGAGAGCCAATGCCGTATACCAGTGAAATCACAGTTCTGCATTTTAAAAAATATTCACATATATTACTTCTGTGTATATGTATGTATGCATGCATGTATGTGAGATGGGTCTCACTTTATATATGTATGTGTGCCTATAAGCAAGCTGAATCTCACATTATATATGTATGAATGCATGTACACATATATAATGTGTGTTTGTATACAAGATCCGGGTCACAGGGTTGTGCTAGGAAAAGGGCTTTATAAACATTGAAGCACATTAGAAATTTGAAATAATATTAGTGTGACTATTGCCTTGCTTTGGAGCAGCATTCAGGAGTTTAAGCTTTTAAGAAACAATAGAACAAATTAACTTTAATAAGTTAACCAACATGGAAACATCTCTGTTTAAAAAAAAATCACTGTAAGCAGAGGGTCAAATAAGGTAAAGATGTTTCTGTAACTTGGAAGACCACACCACAGGACTAGTAATACTGTAGAGCAATGAATCTGTTGGCAAACGCCAAACAGTTTTCCAATCTTTTCTTCAGTGCCAATGTTCTTGATTATGCCTGAATGTGTCACATACACACATAACTTTAAAATGTCTTTCTTTTTTATTGTGGACTTGACAGTTATCAAGGAACACAAGCACTCCAAATACAGAATAGGAATACGTATGTTTCAGGTGAATAGGCAATGGAAAATAAATGTCCCTGACCTTCAGCTATGTAATGACATACACAGTTTTTGCAAGTAACCCCTCTAGACAGTGCTTTTCTTAGTACCCCAAATAATTTTTCTTAAAGTGTATCACATGATATAATTACAGCATCTCAGCCAGCCTTTTTTTGAAGACTCCAGATAAAGGGGAACCCACTATAATGGGACTATAGATCCAGAGGTAGGAGGAACTTAGAGGTCATCTGTTTCAACTCCCTCATTAAACAGACAAGAAAATTGAGGCCTGGGAAGATGAGCGGTTTGCTGAGGATCACACAAGCAGGAAATGGCAAAAAATGGGGTTCAAGTTCAAATGCCATGGACTCTATGTTTAAGGTTCTTTTAACTGCATATATTTTCCCTCCTACCTTTGAATATCTCTAATCATTAAAGCAATTTTTTCTGTTCATCCTAAATTGAAACTTCTACCAGATACCCCTAGATCTGCTCTCTGGGCCAAGTAGAACGAGTCTTTTCTCACCTAGAGGCAGCAAGATGGCACAATGAATAGAGCATTGGGCCTGGAATCAGGAAGATATGAGTTCAAATTTTACCTCAGACACTTACTAGTTGTGTGATCCTAGGCAAGTCACTTAGTTTCTATCTCCTTCAGTTTCTCTAAAAATAAAATGGAGATAATAATAGTACCTACCTTCCAGGGCTGTTATGAGTATCAAATGATATTTATAAAGGATTTGGCACAGTGCTTGATACATAGCAAGTTCTTAATAAATGCCTGTTTTTTTTCCTTACTTTCTTCCTCCCTCTCTCCTAACTTCCTTCCTTTGTCCTTTCTTTCCTTCCTTCCTTCTCTCCTAACTTCCTTCCTTTGTTCTTTCTTTCCTTCCTTCCTTCCTTACTTCTTCCTCCACATGACAATCCTTGGAATACTTGAAAACAGCTATCGGTTTCTCCTTAAGCCTCATGTCTCCTAGGTGAAGGGTCCCACTTTATTCAACCAGTATTTGTATGGCATGAATTTGTAGCCTTTCACAATCCCAGAATCCCAGACCTTGAGAATTGGAAGGGACCTCAAGGACCATCTAGCTCAACCACTACACGAAGGAAGCCCCTCTATGACAAACCTGGCAAATGGCCATCCAACGTCTGCTGGCAGATCCCCCAGGACAGGGACTCCCTCCCCTCCAGGTAACCCATTTCCCTCTTGAACAGTTTTAGTTGTTAGGTTTTTTCCCAGATATCAAGCCTAATTGGTTACTTTGTAAGATCCACACATTTCTCCTGGTTCTGCCTTCCAGGGTCAAACAGAACAATACTAATCCTTCTTCCACATGATGGCTCTTAAAGTATTTCAAATCCTGGTTGCCTGATTGCTCTCTGGCTTATCTATGCCCTTCCTAACTATGTAGCACCAAGAGCTAAACACGCACTCCATGGTCTGACCAGTTCAGGGCACAGCAGGACAATTGCCTCCCTTATCCTTATCTTCTCTTAATGAAGTTTAAGATTGCAAGGTTTTTTGGCTGCCAGATCACATGGTTGACTCATATCAAGCCCTCGGTCACTAAAACACCCAAATCTTTTTCAGAGGAACTGCTTTCTAGTCCTGCCCCTCCCCCCCAATCTTGTACTTGGGAAGATTCTTTTTAACCTAAATATGCTTTTACATTTATCCCTAATTAGTTCCATCATATCAGATCAGGGCAATATTCTAGCCTGATAGAATCTTTCTGACTCCTGACTCTGTTTCTCTTGACTTTGCATCCTTTATAAATTCGATAATTACGTTATCTGTTCCTTTGTCCAGGTTACTGAAAAAAAGAAAAAAAGGTAAACAATTCATGACCAAACAAAGATCCCTGGGACTCTCCACTGGATGTCTCCTTCCAAGTTTCCATCAAAACCACTAATGTTGACCTTTTGTGACCAGCCATTCAACTGGCTCTGAATCCACTTATTTGTACAGTTGGCCAGATATTTTCATCCTATTAATAGGAATAGTATGAGAGCCTTTATCAAATACTTTGTTAAAATTGAGACAAACTATACCTATAACATCCCTTTGATACAACAGTTAGTGAAATGAATATTGTCATTACATGGTTAGAAATTCATATTGGGTAGAACCAAGAGAACATTGTACACGGTAACAGCAATATTGTTCTAAGAACAACTTTGAGCGACTAAGTCATTTTGAGTATTATAAATACTCAAAACAACTTCAAAGGACCTATGAAAGAAGATGCCATCCACATCCCTAGAAAGAACTGATAAATAGAAGTAGTTATAGTATGGTGTTACATATACACAAATTTTGTACATATTTATTTAGATACATACATATCTATATATACATTATATATATTTGTATCTAATGGTAGCAGGGTTTGTAGGAAGGGAGAAAAAGGGAAAAGTACACATCAGAGAACAAAAGAAAACTTAAAAGGAAGCAAAGAAAAGCAGGGTAGCTTTGAAAATAACATGTAGTATTTATTACATAATTTTTCAAAAAAGTTAACTGTGAAATGGAAATTCACGCTTTTCTATTCAATCCTCTTTTTTGTTGTGCTATGCATGTGGAAATGTTTTTTTTTGTCTTTTTATATTTAAGTTCAGAATAAATAAAATATATAAAGAGAAATTCATATTGAGAGATATAATTTAACATATTTGCTAAATATATTCACAGAGGACAACAGATGAGTGAGTGACAGGTCCTGTATTTGTGTCTGCTGTTGTGTCTATGTGTGGCACAGAATCCAGAGCATTATGGACAATCCTGTGTGTATTATAATAATTACAGAAATTGGAAGAGGCACTTGGTTGTTTTTATAAGTTTATAGAAATTGGTCCACTCTACAAAGTGAAAAATATTTTGTACTAGAAATTCAGGATGAGACTTCCTACCTTCTTTTTTTTGTTATCACTTCCCACTCCTCACTCCTCCCCACCAGGCTTGATTCAGGCCATCTTTTTATAGCCTTCTGTGTGAAAATAATCCCATACTTCTGCCATTTTGATGGGGTAAAGATATGTTCCACAGGAAAATTTGACATTTGAAGACCTCCAAGGAGAGATAATTAACTTCTAAAAGCAAGTCATTCTACTCTTGGATATCTCCAAGGGTTACAAAGTCTTTCTTGACAGCAGACCGAAATGAACTCGTCAATTTTCCCCATTGCTGCTGGTTTGGTCCTCTGGGGCCAAACAGAGCCTGTCTAATTCTTCTTCCACATAACAGGTCCCTGAGAGACTAGGACATGGAACAGGAAAAGTACTGGTTTTACCTTTAGAAGAGAGATTGCAATCCCAGGTATACTACCTGTGACTTTGGGCAAGTCATTTTCCCTCTCTGGACATCCATTTTTTTATCTGTAAAAGGACAGGTGGGCTAGATGACCACTAAGATACCTTTCAGCTTAAAATGTAATCTAAATGGGATGAATTGTCTCAAATCTGAAAAAAAATAGGATTTGAAATATTAAGAGACCAGGATTCTCTGCTGGGTACACTATATTTTAATACCTGGGTGGTTTTGAAAATTTTACTCTCTGGTCCAGATCAGAAAATGAAAATCAGTAAAGAAAATGTTGAATCCTGTAGTTATGATTCCCTTGGCACAGGGTGCTCCCAATGCAGAGAGTTTCTTTACTAAAGTAGGTTGCTACCTGATCTGTAGTTTATAGTCTTAGAAAGTTTCCCATGGGCAGTAAGGGAGAACCTGATTTGCCCAGGGTCAGGGACTTGAACCCAAATCTTCCTGAGCAAGCTGTCTATTCACTAACCCATATCTTCTCCCTCCGCCTCCCCCACCCCAAATCACCTACTTTTGGTGATGGTGGGGTGATGGGATGAGGTGGGGAGGGTCTTGGTCTTGGCAATATTTCATTCAGGCTTGACTTTAGCTTGGGAAATAAATGAAAGCTATTTCCACTTGTAATTATTCTGAGTACAAATGGGAGGGAAATCTTTTGAAAAACTGGCTTTAAGCCCCATTTGTCTCCCAGAATGAGAGGCTAAAACCAAGCACCTAAATTAAACCAAAAAACCCTTCTAGAAAGAGCAGTTTAATATATACATATACTGTTTAGAGAGAAGCAAAAGAGAATTTTAAAAGTGATGATCGCAGAAAAAAAAAGATTTCATGTCATTTCATTTTAATAAAGGTTGAAATTGAAAAGTGCCTAGAAATATACTGAACTTTTCCTAGAACAGGTGTTGGGGGTGGGGGTGGACAGGCATATACCATCCTCATTAAAAGGGCAGGTAGCTTATGAGCTGGCCTCCACTAAGACTATATCAATTCTTCCAGTACAAAATCATTCATAATTCCACATTTCAGAATGTGCCAGCCTCTTCTACTGGGCCTATATGTCTAAAGTGACCCATGTCCCAACAATGCCAGGACAATAAATTTTAACCAAAGAGATACTTTCTAAGAGAATTCATGTTGTCATTCAATTAGCATTTATTAAACATGTACTGTGTGCAGATTATATGCAAAATACATTTTCCCCCACTACTCCCAAAGAAAGTTTAAAAAGTTCTTGGTGGATTATTCTCTTCTGCATTCCAGTCTTCTAAGAAGCCTGAGGCATGAGGGCTTTAAGGCTGAGAATTGAGGCCTTTGAGCCTAAGATTGTCTTAGCATGTGTTTGACCAAGTCTTCAGCTACTTCATACTTCAGAGTCCTGTTCCTGTGCTTTCAAATTGATTTATTTCTTGTTTCAATGACAAGAAGGGATTATAAGATAATAGATTCAAAGGCAATCTAGTGTAACCTATTTATTTTACAAATGAGGAAATGGAGGCCCAGTGATGAAATGCTTTACCTCTCCCAGAACATCCTTCATGGCAGAGAAATTCTCATGTCATTTTCTTTCTTGTCACAAGTTACCTTGTGTGCTGAATTTTCTTGTCTTTTTGAATAGTTTTTCCCAGTACCAGGTTTTGGGCATTGCCCTGTGACTAACAACACAGTTTCAATGAGTTTACCAAAGAATGATTTGTCATTCATGGCAGAAGTTTATGCAGAGGTCAATCTATGAGTTGTCTGTATTCTCTGTCAAAGGGTTTGGGGAAATAGTTAATTTTAAGACTGTTGAATATATTAAATGTGTCATTACCAAGCTGAAAGAAATGAGAGAGTTTTACCCATGGTTCTAATTGATGGGAAGAACTACTTGAAGACAATGGGTAAAAAAACACTGTTATCTTCCAATGCCTGATAATCAAAACTGCAGAGTTGGAAATATAATTTAATTTCAAGCAGCCTGTCTATTTATGTGTGAGTCTAAAGGACACATTAGAATCATTCTAATGAGTGGTTGCTCATGACACCACTATTGTATTTGTTGACTGCTTAAATCTATGATAGAGCCCTAGCATGGCATGGTGTACAGAGTGCTAGACCTGAGTCAGGAAGACCTTGGGAAGGAGGGCCAGATTCTGCCTTTGACACAGCTGTGTGACCATGGGCAATTCACTTAACCTTTCTGAGTCTCAGGAAACTCTTTCAACATTAGATCATAAGGACTGTAGCATTAGAGCCAGAAGGAACTTTACAGATTATCTAGGCTAATCCTCTGATTTTTATATATGGGGAAACTGAGGCAAAGAGAGGTTCAATGATTTGTCCAAGACCACACAAGTATTAAGTAGCAGAAGTGGAATTTGACCCCAGGTCCTTTGATTCCAAATCCATTCTCCAGAAGTAGCCACGTGACACAGTAGATAGACCTGGGTCCGGAGTAAGGAAGACTTGGGGTCAAATCCAGCCTCAGATATTTACTATGTATGTGAACTTGGGCAAGCCTCTTAACCTCTGTCTGCCTCAGTTCCCTCAACTGTAAAATGGGAATAATACAGCACCACTCACAGGGTTATTATGAAGATCAAATGAGATAATATTTGTAAAGCACAGTGCCTGGTACATAGTAGATGCTTAATAAATGCTTATTTTCTTCCTTCCTTTAAAAGATGAATTTGGCAATGCCAAAAACTTGTTGCTGGGGACAAGTAATCTGCCTAGGTGGAGGGAGTTCCCATGCCAATGACATCATAGACCACTGATGAAAAATTGGGACATTTTGGTAAAATATATAATGCTTTAACCTGTGTTTTTATGACTTATCATTTCCATTATGGCTATAAAAAAGAAAAACAAAGACGAGAATAGTATACTTGCAGAGTAATCAGTGTTTAATCATCTTAATGAACATTATATAAAGAGCTGCATTAAATTCTTAGAAAGAAACATGACATCTCCTCCTCCCTGCCCTATTCCTCTCCCTAGAGGGAGAAAAGGTAATTTATATCTTCATTAAAAACTAGGTAGAAAAAGCCAGTGTCTGTCCAATAAAATACTAGTTATGGCCAACCTAAGTGTTCTCTTCCACAGAAGTGTAGTCAAGGACACTAATCTCACCCCCCATTCCTAACTCCTGGTTCAGTAGGAAGACTGGAGTTCCCTATCTCATTAAGAAGGCCAGTTTTGTCTACACCATACAAAATGAAGTGACAACCTGACAGTTATTTGGTCTGGCAAATGATCAGCGTATACATCCAAATCAGACAATTCAAATCCCAAATCAAAATTTCTTTTTTTACTTGAATCACCCAATTTGTCTCAAATTAACCACTTGATTGTGATTGTCAAATTCATATTTGTACTGTGTAGGTTAGTGTAATGTAGCAATGATTATTACATGATCGACAAAGCCTCTTTGGACTTCTTATGTGAGAGCTAGAGAAACAGAGATTAATAATAATTAGTTAATAATAATTAATCACAGGTTGCCAAGTGAGGGGGATGGCATTTTATTCCAAAAATTTCAATGAAGGCTGAGGTCCCCTTTTGTCATTCTGGAGGTACAGTGATGCTGGAGAAAGCACATTGATTCTGGTGTCAGAGAAGATGGGTTCACAATCTGCCCCTTCACTATCTGAGTGACCTTGAGCAAGTCATTTGACCTCTGAAGCTCCTATCTCTTTACTATCTTGCAATTCTCCCCTTCCTTCTATTCTGTAATCCTATACTTCTCTGTTCTTTTTTCTCTCTAATCAGTACTTTTTGGTCTCTTGCTGAAACCAGCGTGGCTCAGTGGAGAAAGCTTGGGAGATCAAACTCTGTCCTTATCACTTACTACCCAAGTATGCAATCTTTCTGGGCCTCAGTTTCTTGAAAAGAGGGGACCATACCTCTGAGGTCCTTTTCCACTCTTGAGTTATGATCCTATGACCTTCACTTAACCACCCACTCATACAAGGGTAGTGTCTAGAAACACATCTTAGAAACTTAGCATTCTAGAGGTAATTAAAACACCAATCTGAAATGCTAGCTGCTAGGTGATGCAGTAGATAGATTCCTGGACTTAGAATCAGGAAGATCTGAGTTCAGATCTGGATTCAGACACGTACTAGTTGTGCGACCCTGGACAAGTCATTGTTTGTCTCAGTTTCCTCATCTATAAAATGATCTAGAGAAGGAAATGGCAAACCACTTCAGTATCTTTGACAAGAAAACCTCAAATGAGGTCATGAAGAGTCAGACATGACTGAACAACAAAACTGAAGTGCTAACCCTTCCCTTTATTCCCTCTGACATACACTGTCTGGGGACCCTGGGGAAATCACTTAACCTCTCAGTGCCTTTGGCAATTCTCTAAAGCTCTAAGTTGTAGAGAGGATATCTATAACGAGAGGAATTTTCTTTACTAGTGGATTTCCTATGTCAATGTAATCAAAGGTCTAGTCTGAAAAATAATAGACACACTAGATTAAAACTCTTTCCTATTCAACAGATTTTTATTAATCATCTACTGTGCGCTAGGAGCAGGAAGACATATAATTTTTAAGAGAAATAGCCCCGACTCCATGAAGGTCACCTCAGAAGGAAGGCATTAGCATTAATGCCAAAACCTTCTTAGGGAAGGTGGGATTTTAAATGAGACTTGAAGACTGGGAAGGTCTAGCCATACACCATCCTTTGAAAACCAGCCTGGCTAAATTCATAAAGACTCTTGACTTCACCTCCCTGGGCTTCAGGGTTGGACCTCCCAGATCCAAAGCTATGAATGATCTTACGAGCCTATGGTGACCACAAGCTTAGCTACTTTGTCATGAATTGGCTTTGGTCATAGCAACCTGCTAAGCCGTCTGCTAAGGTATGGGGCAGGTTCTATTCTGCCTTAGTGAAGTTTAAACTCACATAGCGAGAAGTGTGAATTTTTTAAACATTGAAGTAAGAACATGAGTGTATAGAATCCACGGGGCTGAAGGGGAAACATTCTACTCACCTCCTGCCAAAGAGGTGATGGACTTAAAATGCAGACTGAGACATACATTTTTGAACATCATCAATGTGGGACTTTGTTTTGCTGGATTGTATGTATTTGTTATGTCTTTTTATTGTTCAATGGAAAGGGGTGGGGGCAATGGGAGAGAGAGATGATAAATGTGTGTAAAAATAAATAATGAAAAAGAATATGTATATATATATATATATATATTCATGTTACTGTATGTATATGCATGTGAGTGTATGTTTTCCTAGAATAAGATGAAGAAGAAAGGAAAAGTAGAAGTGAAAATAAGTAATTAAGTGAGTTGGTAGAAAGGATGCAAATTTGGTCATCAGAATGTATAATTTGCCATTTGTACTTTCAAACCAATAAACAAACACAAATCATCCTTGTCTCTTGAGAGCAGCTTACTTGTCAAATATTTAGAAAGGGCTAGAAATCATGCTATCTTTATGAATCCAGAAATCCACATGAAATAACCAATTAAAATTAACTGATGTTTCTAATTGATATTCATACCATTTTACCAAAAAAAAGCTTTAATTTTTTTCTCACTGTCTAATTTTCAAGAACATAAAAGGAAGATTTTGTAGACATCACTGTATTCTCATCTATTCTTGGGCTAATTTATGCGTTACTCTCTCCCTGAGTCCCTTGCCCTTTCTTCACACCAGGATGGTGGGGGCAGCAATTGTCCTTATGGTGTTATTTTTGCTTCTCTTTTATAGCTGTCATGCTTGTGCATTAGAGGCAATTTTGTTTCAAGCCCAGTGGATTTCCTCAGCACAGTTTAGTTAGTCTGAATACTTCTTTTGTTCGTGAATATGGCTAAATTACTTATGTAATACCTAATCAATCACTGCTCGCTAACTGAAATGACCAATCTTCTTCTTTCTGTCCAGAGCTCCTGTTCAAGCAAATGGCGTGATGAGAAAGGATAGAAGAAATTAGTTCAATAACCAGAAAGAGATCCCCTTTTATGGAGAAGGTATGTACCACAGTGAACAGCCAGTACATTAGTCTTTAGAAAAGCAATTGTAGTTTGCTTTGATGACTCTGGCCTTCTATGGAATTTGCCAGTACTTCTGCCATGGGGCATTAAGTAGGAGCATGACCTCTATCAAACATCAACCATTATAATGATTTTTTCCAATTTTTCCTCTTGAATTGAAATCATTATGGACATTTGCAAAGTAATATTCATACAAGAATAAGTATACTCTAGCTGCAAAGGGATGAATAAGATGACTGGAGCAAATTTATTATTTTTATGGGAATATAAAGTTTAATGGCAAGCTTGGAAGATCTCTAAATTGTATTTGAATTTCTTCCCTGCTAGCTCCTTCCCATTATCTCTAAATATGCTCATGGATTCCCTATCTTTAAATAAAAACAAAACCAGTCACTTTTCTTTGATCCTGGCATCTCCTAAAATTATCATTCTATTTTTCCTCTTCCCTTCACTGCTAAACTTTTAGAAAAATTTGGAAAGTTTAGAAAAGACTAGAAAGTAGTCTGCACTCTCTGTCTCTACTCTCTAATACTCATTTAATTTCTCTCTGTAATCTAGCTATTCCTCTCCACCACCCTATAAAACCTGTCCTTCCCAAGGTTGTCAGTGACCTCCTAATTGCCAAATCCAATGATCTTTTTAGTCCCCATCTTCCTTGTCACAGTTCTGGCACTTACTAGTTGTCTAATTCTGGATAAATCATTTAAGAACAATGAGCCTCAATTTGCTCACGTGTAAAATAGGTTTTATAAGATACCCCTTATTTCCACAGTGTTGGTATTTTGATTAAATGAGCAAAAATTATAATTCTTAAAACACCATATAAATAGAAACTATTATTACCTCATATGATATATATGTGTGTGCATGTCTTGCTTTCACTTTTAGACTGTAAGCACCTTGAGGACAGGGACAAGGTTGTTTTTTTCATGCCTTGTCATCAGTGCCTAGCACAGAAGTTTGTACATAGTACGTTCTTGGTAAACGCACATTGAAAAGAATCAGTAGAAAGGATGCAAATTTGACCGTCAGAGTATATAATTTGTCATTTGTACTTTCAAACCAATAAACAAACACAAATCATTCTTGTTTCTAGAGAGTAGCTTACTTGACAAATATTTAGAAAGGGCTAGAAATCATGCTATCTTTATGGATCCAGAAATCCACATGAAATAACCAATTAAAATTAACTAATAATTTCCACCTGACATTCACAACATTTCACCACCGCCCACCCCCACCTCCAATGTCTCAAATTTCTTTTGAAAAGGATTTGAATAGCCTTCTATTAGGCCTTGGAGCTTGTTTGTTTCCATCTTAATGAGTTCTTTCCCTCACATTGGAAAAGCTCTTTCACATGTACTGGTTTATAATGAGCTACTTTCAGGAAAGTAATTGGGCACACCGCCTCTTGTAGACTCACAGGTAAGAACTTAAGCAGAGTGAGGATTCCTTTCTGTAAGGAAAGTTATTCATGGCCCAGCACAAATGGCAAGGCACTGTATTTTATATTATGCTATATGTGTGTATGTGTACATGTCACCCCCACCCCAGCCTCCACACACTTGCCAAAGGGATTTTCCTAACGTTTAAGTCTTACTATGCTTACTGCGGCACCCTTTCCCAACTCCCCTCGCTCAATGAACTCCAATGCCTCCTTATAACCTGCAGGATCCAATTCAAAGCACTCTGTTTGGCTTTTAAGTCTCTTCACCACCTGGCTCCTTCCCATCTTTGAAGCCTTCTCACACTATTGACTCCAAGCACTCCTGTAGCCTAACTACTGTTCATCACATACAACATTCCATCCCTCATTTCTGTGCCTCTTGCTGTCGGCTGTGCTTGCCCTCCTCATACCTGCCTCTTGACATCACTGGTTTCTCTCAAGACTCAGCTCATATGCCACCTTCTGCAGGAGGCATCCCTGGTCTCCCCAGTCCCTGAGCCTTCCCCTCTGGGTTTACATATAGAGCCACTGTGTAGGGAGCTATTTATTAATGTGTTGTCTGCACCATTACTATGTATGGCCCTAGAAAGCAGTGTCGGTTTTGGTGCTTTTGTCTGTCTTTGTATTCCTAGGATTTAGCTCAATGCCTGGCACATAATACATGTTTGTTGATTGGCTGTCTTCTATATGTGTGAACATGTATGGGATATATACATATATATATGTGTTTGTGTGTGTGTGCATATGTGTGTGTACAAATATGTGGATACTGTATATGTGTGTTTATGTACATATAGATGGGCTTATGTGTGTGGGGTATATATTTATACATGTGTATGTGGATAGTTAAATAGATGGATAGATAGATGTGCATATGTATAGATGTAGCTATATACACACATATTTTAATCTAACTATATGTGCACATATAGAAATCTATATATATATTACATATGTATCCATACATATGTAACTATATACACAAACATACCCACATATGTGTATGTATATAAACATATCCACAGACAGATACATAAATATCTATCCATATCTATCTATCTCTATATATACATGTACATATAAACACATCAGTTATATGTACTTAAAATCTCATATCTGGAGACATACATACATTCATATATAAGTACAGTTACACAGATTCTTTGTAAAAGTTTTAAATTTTATATTTGCATGGCATCACATCATGATATATTCTTAACTTACACAGCAATCCTGTGGCCAATCCCAGTTTCCAGTATTTTAGGTGTCATCTAAAACTCACTTCTGTAGTTCTGGGTCAGAGGTTAATTTTCCCTACAACTCATTGGGGTTTTTGTACACCAAATGTTCTGGGCACAGCAAGAAAAGGTTTTATCTAGAGGAGTATTCCTTGGACTTTTCCTTAGCCCACAGACCTCATGCCAATATTCTGTGACATCTGTGCTGGAGATCACGGATTCCTAAAGGAATTTCCATGGATTGCTGAGCCCCAAATGTACAAATTATCCTTCCTTTCATTTTCTTCAACTTGTTTAGCTGCAAGAATGAATATGATTTTTGAGTGTTCTACTTGTGAATACAATTTAAAGTCCAGGGAAGGACCTTTTCCATAAGCCCGCTGAAGATATTTATTAAAAAGATTTTTGGTGAAGACAAATTCAACACAAGCATATGTGGGCACATCAGTTTTTTTTTGTTTTAATCCTGCATACAGGTTAAATGCCAGTCTTATACTGAGTAAGTGAATGGTGATAGCAAGTTACCAAAACTGACAGTTGAGAACACATTTAATGAAATGGAAAATAAACATGTTTAATTTCAAGTATAGGCACTGTTAATTTAATTGAGACACACATGGATAAAGAAAATGTGGGTGTCAAAGTGCCTGCTTATATTTTATCTTTTAATTAGAAAACAGACCAGGATATTTAACTTTATAAGACCAAGTATTTCTCTAAAGTTGAATGAGCCAGAGTTGTTTTGACCTCAGAGTTCTCCCAAGTAATCACAGAAATGTATTAGCAACATGAGCACAGTACTAGCTGGAAGGAAAGTGCTCACCAATGGGAGGTAAATTAATTCTTCCAGGGCAGCAAAGCATCATTTGATAAATTGTCCCTCCTTGGATTATATTTTGAAAACATAAGAGGACTTAATTTTCCCCCCTAAAATTATTTAATTATTTAAGCAAGATTTCTTTTAGAGAAACTTATATTTGCTATAATGTTTAATTTTTCTTTGGCATTCTTGTGATTATGACAACTCAGTAGCAAATGCCCATATTGCACTCTATAAAAGGGCAATTAGGTAGACACAGTGGACAGAGTGCCAGGCCTGAATTAAGGAAGACTCATCTTCCTGAGTTCAAATCTGGCCTCAGATACTTCCTAGTTGTATAATTCCGGGCAAATCATTTAATCCCATTTGCCTTAGTTTCTTCATCTGTAAAATGAGCTGGAGAAGAAAATGGCAAACCACTACAGTGTCTTTGCCAAGAAAACCCCAAATGGGGTCATGAAGAGTCAGACATGACTGAACAACAACTCTATAAAAAAGATCCCTTTCTTTGTTGTGCTTTACTCTCACGTGTATTTATTCTCAAAACCGGGTTATCCATCATAAGAATCTAGCTGCAAGAGAAACTAAGTGTAAGGAATTGCAACTAGATAGTTATGATGTCTAGTAACCATTCTATCAGAATAGCAAAAAGAAGAGAAATCAAAATTTATCCTTTCCAGCTTTACCTCTTATTACTCCTTGGAGTACTCCTTGAAACATCCCTCTACTTAAGTACCCAATCTTCTTTAGCAGCTCTCAAGTGGATCAGCTTGTCATTTATTGAAAATATGAAAGCCACCTTACATAAGCTGTTTAATATAGCTCAATCTTCACTCCACTTTGTCACTCTCAATTCAACAAACATTTATTAAGCTCCTACTGTTTACAAGGCAAAATTGCCTTTGGCAAGTTGTAGACTATCCTTGCTTCTCCCTAAAATAGTGGTTCATTAAAAAAAAGCAATATTTTTCTGGTGGTTTTATATACTTAAGAGTCACAGAACACTACAGTCTCTGAATAATTGAAAATGAGGATCAACCAAAGAGCACTGATAATTTGCATGACCAGCCTGAAACACATTATGAGCAGGAAATTATGATAAAAAAAATCAAGGATTTATTTCAGAAAATGTATGAATGATAAAAAATAGACTGATCATGTGGAGAGGGCAAGGAGTCATCACTGGCTAACCTGTGTATTCTATTAATATCCTTCAGTGGAAGGTCATTAGCACATGGGTGACAAACTTAGGGCACACTATGGATGAAAATGTCAGGATAGACAGATACAGGATGATGGCATATAATCTTTATCAAGAGAAAATGCCAGTGTCATTGAGATTACAGATCCTTTTGAATATTCAAAAGTATGTGTAAGGCATTGTCCCTGGCACTGAGGATATAAAGGTTTTTTTTTGTTTGTTTGTTTGTTAATGACATGGTCCTTTATGTTCTACTGAGGTGGGGTGATAGTGGTATGGGAGTGAGTGAAAATATATGATGGAGCATAATGAGACCAAACAATATAAACAAAATGCTTTAGAAAAAGCTGAGGAGGGAAGAGGACACTTTGAGTTAACGGGGATCAGGAAAGGCTACATATAAGAAGTAGCACCTCAGCTGATCCCTGAAGGAAAATAAGGTTTGTGAAAGGCAGAGAGAAGAAAAAAGCATCTAAGGCATGGGAATGATGTGCACAGGGGCAGGAGATGTCCTGTCAGCCATAGGGAATTATATGGTTTGACTGTGTTTTTAATGTTCCAAAGAAGTATACAAGGAGTGGAGATTTATCTAATGATACTCTATTGCTCTACAAGAATTAATTCAGGAAGAATGGAAAGATAAGTTGGAGTTAGATCTGGAAGGCTAATTTTGTTCATGAGGCGATAGAGTCCCTGAAACTTTTTTTTTTTTAATGTTGGCATGACATGGTCAGACTAGTGATTTAGGAAGATTATTTTGGCAGCGGTGTGAAGGACAGATTGGGGGTGAGGGAAGGAAGGGAATGTAGAGACTGAGTACTGGAAGAACAATTTGGAGCACTAAAAAAACTAGATCAGGCAGGATGTAAGGAGACCTGAACTATGGTGATGGGTAATGTTAGTGGAGAGAAGGGAATGGATGCAAGAGATATCCTGAAGGCAGGACTGAAAGGATTTGCCAATTGGCTAAATATGAAGGGTGAAAGAAAGGAAGCAATAAAGATAAAAGGGTCATAGAATTAGAGCTGAGAGGATCTTAGATACCATCAAACCTAACACCTTGCCCAGGTCACCATTTTCATACTTCAAGTCAAATTCAATGATTTTTCTTACTTTCCAATTCACTAAATTCTTGTTGTACTGAATTGGATATTAATGGATATATGATCTACAAAAGACCATTTTTTTCCTGGGTAATGACAATAGTGATCTCAAATAAGGAGACAAGACCTGATTTCTAGGTAACAATTTTCTTCTATCATCAAATGCTGACTTTTTTTTTTTTTACCTTTTCTGTCATAAGAGTTTGGAAAAATTTCAAAATATTGTTATGATGGATGAGAGGGATAAAAAAGTAAAGAATATTAAGATCTAATACTTTCATTATGTTAAATATTTTGCTTAATGCTTCTCTGATGTAATAAGAATCATAAGTCACATTTAAATATACTTTCAGTTTTACAGAGCACTTCACAAATATTAGCTCACTTGACCTAAAGTGATAAGAAAAAAATTTTAAATCTTATTTTTACATTAGCAAGGATAAAACCATCCATTATTTCAACAAAAAGGAGAAGGAGAGAAAAAATACACAAAGTATCTTGACTTTATCCAACAATATGGGCTAGGGACATGGGGAAGACTAACTCATATTTTCATCTTTCTGATTTTTTACTCATCAGATATTTTCCATGCATGTATCAGAGGGTCATAAATCTTGAGCAGGACAAGACTTCAGAGGACTTCCATTCCAATCCTCTCCTGTTATAGATGAGGAAACTGAGGCCCAGAGATGTTAAATGATTTGACCAAGTCATTTGCCACAAACAACAATCACAGGTGGAATGTGAACCAAGGTCATCTGACTCCATAGCCACAATACTGCATTGCTAGGTTTGTGCCACAAGCCTTTATTAGCCATGCTACCTTACTCCATGGATGCTCTTTTAACACAGACCAGAATGTGCAACCCCCGCATGCAGAGAGTTGGGAAAAGGCCAAATTAGCAGCTTTGTATATTTTGTTTTGTTTTGCTTTTTCAGGTTGGGTTCACATATAGCTGATTAAATTCTAATCTCATCTCATGTGATGAAAGCAGAGAAAATGAATGGTTATTGAATTAGGCAGGACACAGTTTCACTTAGTGAATGTAAATCTGGAGGCTGTCTGATGTAGCTATTCACTCTGCTGATTACAAATGGGAAACAGGTTGTCCTGCCTTGCATTGGCAGGAGCTATCCTAAAGCACGTTGGGAGATAATCTGTTTTGTTTCAACTCACTTATTTGGTACTGCAAAATTGAAAATACTGACTGTGCATGTGACAGAAATATAAAAAGCAAAGATGACAATTTTCTAAGAAAGAATGCTCATAAGTTAAAAAAAAGGCAGAAAATTGAACAGAATGTTACCACCTTTCCTTCCCTGATTTGGAATTCAAATAATCCAAGTTCTAAAATTTTATATCACTGCAAAATATAATTGCAGTATGTTTTTTTAATGGTTTGAGTGTCTCCAGAATTTTTTAACTGTCTAAATAGATGTTAATATCTAATATGCAGCTATCTCTGTAAAGAACTAAAAACAAACAACCCCCCCCCAAAAAAAAAACATTGAGTTTGGAGTGGCAATTTGGTCCTGGTCATTAGGAGTACAGCACATGGACATAGGTAAATTTTTAAGTGAGACTTCTCCAGTCACCTTTGGAATATTTCTAGGGACCTAGCTTTAGCAATATGTCAAAATGGAATATATAGAATGTCTGTTCCTGTAAGCCTGATCTTAGGGGGGAAAAACCCAAAACTTTGTGTAAGGGAATACAATAGTAGTATCACTTTATCATTTAGTAAAAAGGATTCTTGAAATTAGAATTGTAATAATTTCACAAATTAGGGCTGTTGCCTTGGTTCTCAGCTAAGCATTTTAGGGCAGTTTATTTAGTATTAAACAAATTTTTAAAAAAGACTCTATTACATACCAGCAGTCCAAAATATTCCCCTTTAAGCAAGTAGAAGTGTCCCCTGCCCCTTCTACATAAAGGTACACATTCTTTTGCCCTTCTATGTTATTACAGAACAGAGAAATGAAAGACTCTTTAGAGATAACCTAATTCCCAACCTCCTCATTTTATGGATGAAGAAATTGAGACCCAAAGGTGGAACGATTTGTCCATAGAAGGGGTACAATTTGAATGCAGATCTTCTGACTTCCAATCTTATACCCTTTCCTTTAGACCATAAATATGTCCTGAAATGCCATTTCTTCCCCCTTTTCCTTTCTAGGTTTCCCTTTTCAATTTGACCTAATCTTACTTATGTAAATATGGTGTGTGTATGTGTGTGTGTGTGTGTGTGTGTGTGTGTGTGTGTGCATGTCTGTGCATGTGTATGTGTGTGTATGTAAGAGGGCTACAACCACAGTGGGCCTTCCTACAGACTGCATGGCTCTAGGATGGAATGGAGACTTTTGCCATACAAGCAGCTCTAATGTTTGAAAATCTTCCTATATCCCATTCAGTATGTATATAGGTGGTAGTGAATCCTGACACCTCTTGCTTCTCTTATGTAGTCTGTGTATGTATTTTATAAATACTTTAATTTAAAGCCAGCTATTGTTAATGACCACAGGAAAGAACAATTAGAAAACTAAAGACTCATCTTGTTCATACCTCCAACGCACTAGGTAGTTTTTTCTTTTAGCCAACAATTTGAGTCTGAGTCATGATTATGGACTATTTGTGACAATTATTAAATGAATCTATAATGGAATCAGAAGAATTAGAACCAGATCAGATGTTGCCTAGATCAAACCACCTCATTTTTTACAGATGAAGAACATGAAACCCACAGAGGATGAGTAATTTGTTCAAGGCCACATAGGTAGTGACTAGTAGATCTGGGATTTGAATCCATGTACGCTGAGACCAAATCCAAGGCTCTAGCTTCTCCTCAAAAGCCTTGCATTTTATTCCAGGACTCAAGCCTAGTTATCAAACTTCAGAAATGGAAAGGGCCTTGGAGGCCATCTCATCCAGTCCACACAGGAGTCCCTTCTACAACGTGACTAACAAATAATCATTAAGAACAACTCCAGAAAAGAGGTGGGGAGTCTTCCAAAGCCTCCCATTCCACTTTAGCTCTATTAGGATATTTTTGATTGATTTGAGCCTGACTTAAATCAAGTCTAAACTTTAATGCAGAGAAACCTTTAGTCAAGAGAGTTACTAAGACAAAAATAATACTTAGCTTTCAGGATTAGAATTTAAATTAAAGCCTCATTGATAGACTTGTCAGGTTTTCTTTCCCATTTTCCTATTAATTAATTTCTTTCTCATATTAACTAGTACTTAAACTAGAAGCAGTTAGGTAGTGGAGTGGATGGAGTACTGGACCTGGTGTCAGGAGGGACTAGGTTCAACTCTGGTCTCGGACATTTACTGGCTATATGACCCTGGGCAAGTCACTTTACTGTTATTTGCTTTAGTTTGCAAATCTGTAAAAAGAGGATTATAGTAACACCTGCCTCCAGGGCTGTTGTGGCATTCAAATGATATTTGATCAAACAATATCTATCAAGTGCTTTTCAAGCCTTAAATTATTTTATAAATGCTAACTATTTTAATCTCTAGCCTTAAGATTTATGTTGCAACTAAACTTTAATATCGTGTACTATTTTTAATCAAAAAGTTTGGCTAATACATATGCAATCTCTGTATTTCTAAGTCTCTGGGTATATATTTATATAACAACTAAAGATTGAATACGAACTAATGGATCCAGTAGCAAATTAGTGAATTGTGCTTCAGATTACACTTTATTTCCCAAAGGTAATCTTTAGTTTGTTTGACTTTTAACTTGATTTCTTTCCTTAGCAGAAAAAAATACTGACCTATAATTATTCTTTGGCATAAAATCAAAGATTTCTGAAATTTGAACATGCTTATGGAAATAAAACTTTTGTTTTCATTTCTTAAGAATGGTGTTTAAGGAAAAAAAAGACTTAGACAAGTCCCTCGAGAAAGAGAAATGGAAATCTAAGTACAGGGAATGCACAGGCTGAGAATTCTTTGCTTCAGGCATCAGCTTCCTCACAGACCAGTGAACAGACCTGAAACTGGCGAAAGAATGGCATGCTAAGACAATAAACATGCCATAGGATGTAGTCCAAGGGTTTCTAGCATGTTTTGCCGACTGTCTGTTTAAAATTTAAAGGAAGGAAAAAAAAAATTTCTAGAAGTCAAGAAATCATTTTTATTCTCTTGCATGTGCTGGACCTTTAGATGAAACACAGGAACTTTTTAATGACAAGTTGAATATATTATTATTTAAATATGTTAATTATTTATAGTCTCTAAGTGACATGATTCATTTTTTGCCTTTGTCAAAATTAATAATGAATTATTCTTTTAATTAAAGGTTTTTCTTTGACACAAGATTATGCTTATAATGGCTGATCTTTTAAAAATGAAATCAATAAAATACTCCTTTTTTCTGAATTGGTGATTAGACTATGACTCTTCTTGAAAAAGATCAAGCAAATTCTTCATGATTTTTTATCAGAAAAGTATGGACATTATCTGAGCTCATGACTCATTTTTCCCCTACCATATGCACTGTGAACCCCTGTGAGTTTTTCCTTAAGATTCTTTTTCTCAATTTTAGAAAAGCACGGAAAGATGTGCAAGAGATAATGAAGAGTGAAATGAGCAGAACCAAGGGCAATATTATTCCAAGAACAACTTTGAATGACTAAGTCATTTTGAGCATTATAAATACTCAAATCAACTATGAAGGACCTATGAAGGAAGGTGCTATTCGTATTCAGAGAAGGAACCGATGAATAGAAGTATACATAATATAGTTTTACAAATATATACATAATTGTGTCTACTAGTAGCCTTCTCTGTGGTGGGATAAGGAGGGAAGGAGAGGGAAAAAAATAAAATATAAAAAGTACACAGTAGAGAACAAAAGAAAACTTAGACAGAAGACCAGAAAAGCAGGGTATCTTTGAAAATGATGTGTAGTATTTATTGCATGTTTTCTTTAAAGTAAATTGTGAAATGGAAATCTATGATTTTTTTGTATTGAATCCTCTTTTTATGTTGTGCCTTGTACATGGAAATGTTCTTTTTTGTCTTTTTGTATTTAACTTCAAAATGAATAAAAATAAAAAAATTAAAGATTGTAAAAGATTTTAAAAGTTAAGAGTTAGGAAGTAAAAAAAATTCATTTATGCTCCAATTTAGGAAATATCATTGGTTCTTTTTAGTGGGAATTGTTTGAAGTCCTATAAAGACTCACAGATTTATAGCTGGAAGGGACCTCAGAGGATATCTAGTCCAATCCATCTAATTTTACAGATGAGGAAATGAAGCTCAGGGAAGTTGAAAAAGTAGGTAGTGTGCCTCAGAGGCTAGATTTGAACCCAGGATCTCTGACTTCAGAGTCAACACATTTATTATTCTGTACATACTGTACATAAAGTATCTTTCTCTTTAATTAAATATGTCAGAATAAATAGGGCATTTAAATGAGAGGTCTGGTCAGAGATATGGTGGACAAGACACAGATGAATATAACAGCAGATTTCACAGCCACAAACATTTCACAAATATCATAATTATCTCTAACACTGACACACTGCCTTTTGTTTCCCACATCCTTATAAGGTACTAAATGAAATTTCTCAGCTCCCCTAAGAGGTAGATAATGAGACCCATTTTACAGATGAGAAGCTGAGACATTAGGAGGCTAAGTATGTTCCCAAATGCTGTAGAAGTTGATCATCAGCAGAGCCAAGATCAATATGCAGGAAATTCTGGCTCTGTGTTGTGTCCTTGGTCCTTTCATTGCTAGTATAGTGATTTAAAAGCACAGCTTGTGTTTCATCTTGTAGCTCCAACTTAAGCTCCAAACCATATTTTAATTTTGTGGGATACCTATACACCAAATAGATAATTAGGTCTCATGAAATCAGATCAAACACAGTAAAAGGTATTTATAATATGTTTGTAATAACTCTTAGATTATTAAGTAACACAACCCATGTTAAAAACAAATAAAGGATGTTTTGATAAATCAAGATCAAGAAATAAGCATCGACATTAGTGTGACAATGAAAATGACATGGACTACTGATTTCTGGTGCTACACCCTAAAAAGAGATGTTGATAATTGTACACAATAAATAAGTGATCAAAAATAAATTGGATTTCAAACTGCATACACGTCCATATGCTGATCTGAGTTTTCCACCTGTGTGCACCTACGTCCCTCTGGGAGGGTAATAAACGTGATATAATTTGACTTTATTACATCGAAGACATCTCTTTCTAGAGCACAAGATATATCTCTGTTTGTTGAAATAATTTACCAAAGTCATCAAATAAACATTGAAAACAACAAAGGAAAAATAAATCATCTCATGTAGCAGTGACATTAACCTAACAAGTAATATGTCCAAAGTGAAGGAGGAGAAGCAGATGGGGGGCCTTGGTGGGGGAGGTGTGGCAGAGGAACACAGATTTACTGTCCTTTCAGCTTGTGACAATGGCATCCAGTGGGGTCAATACTCTAGTTACTATGTGAGTAGCCAATACATTAGTGAAACGCTAAGATAGATGACACACAGCGTTATCCAGTCTATTCTCGTGATTGGTGGCCCGATGTTACCTGTCACGTAGAGGATGGCACTGGAAGAGAGAGTGCCACTAGTGTTTTGGGCCCGAGCAACATAGAGGCCTGCATCTGTCTCACACACCTTCTGAATGAACACTGTGTGCTTTGTCTCCTTGTGTAAAACCTTTAAATGCCCATCTGCTGTCAATCTCTGGCCCTTCTTGTACCTGAAGCAAAGAGTCAGTTTTTCAAGTCAGAACCGGGTTTTGTTTTGTTTCTTAATCAACACAATTTTCAAAGTTGTAACACCCTATATAATTCGACACATGACTTCTATAATTCCTTAATAATAGACCCAAATTTATGACTCCAAATATCAATTCAGTTTTTAATCAATAAATATAGGTATCTACTAATTAGGCTTTCCTGCATTATCATGGTCAAATTATAAATTCCACATTAGAAAATGTTATCTTTCAGAGGTAGTTATTACATAAATTAATAGTTGCTAATATCAGTTGACAATTGTATTCATTGATTAGCTATAGTAAATATAGAAATAAAATGTCTGCACTTAGTGTAGCTGTCTTGCCAAAAGTTGTGAGCAAAGACCAATTTTGTGAGTAACATCGTGTTTTGTGTAGGCAAAGGGGCTGACTCCTGTCAAAGGAGTTACTATTACATTCCATTAAGGAATTCCTCATTCTTCTATTAAGCAATGAAGTATTCCTTAACTTAGGTATTTGAAAATTCAAATTTTTGCATATTGAGTTTTCACAAAGTGAGCCCATATGTAAAGAGCTATTTCATTCAATTGTCTGTCAATTTGGAATTTGCCCATTTTTAAAATTCATGATTCCTTCAATCTAATCAGTTGTTAATTTAATGAACTTGTTTTCAGATTTTAGTGGCAAAGATGATTTCCCCAGCAGTGTTGAGACCTTTTGAGATATGTATTATCCAAATAAATATTTTTTTATGGGGGGAACAAGTAAGAACTCGAACAACATTTTTGGATTAAACTAATATTTAATAAAAGTAAAATTAAATATAAATGTTTTCCCCCATTGATCAAAATCAAATTCCTACTTAATCAAGGACATAGATATATCTATTCAAAAAACAAAAGATAATACTACCAATTTAGGCTCCCCTTGCTTTTAATATTCTGCAGAACAGACATTTTCTCACACATATTTCAGGGGACTGGTAACCATACCCAGCCTCAAGTACCTTTGCAATAACACGCCTAGTATGTAGAAATCTTTCATTAAAATTCAGACTATGCTAACATTATAATAAGTGAATAGCATTCTACTTATGTTAGTTCATGGTTTATAAATAAATAAAAACATGATCTCTGCAAAGCCTGTTATCATTGATTCTTTACCTTCAACCATTATGGAAGTCTGGTTGAAGTCTAAAATTTTTCAAATATTCAAAAGCATCCTATTTTTTGAGAAAGTCATAACCTTTCTAATGCAGGACAGAAGGTACTATTACAAACAATAATAATAATAATGATGATGATAGGGTTTCAAAGACCCATATATTGTGTTTTAGTTTTCTTTACAAATGTTAAAAATGTTGAGAACTCCATATTGAAATCTTCTAGCAATGGGGTCAAATTTAAATAGAAACAGATGCCTAAGGACAGCATATTGATTTAGAAATCCACAAGTTATTGTATATTTATTTATTTAGTTAAACATTTCCTGATTTTGTTTTAATCTGATTTTGCCTGTACTCCAGAGTTTTGTGGGTGGATTGGGACCATGAATTTGACACCTCTGCTCTCGTATACCGATTTCATTGTTACTGTTCACGTTTTTTTTTATCCATCACCTGGATCAATTGTGAAACACTTCTATCATTCACATTTCAGATGGCAGAAACTATTTTAAGGAATTTTAATAATGTAAAAATAAATTAAAAAAACAAAATATAACAAAGATTATGCAGCATGTGTAATGTGTTGAATACAAGGCAGAAAAAAGGGAAATGAAGAAAAAGGGAGGAAAAAAATCTTTCAAGTTTCAATTTTTTTCTCCTTAAATAGCAGATATTAAATCAAGGCTTTCCCATGTTTGTAGAAGTAGACAGGTGTCAGATTATGGGAGAGAATTAGTCAAAACATAACATTTAGAAGAATGGGATATTATGCAGAAAAAAATAAGAAAAAAGGAAAAAAAGCTGCCTTTTGATGCTTCTTGAATTATTATTTTATATGGTGAGATTTCCCTGCCCCTCTCTCTCAATAAACTCATTATCAGTACTGTTATTTGAAAGAGCATGTTTGGGATCTGGTGTGAGTTTATACCATGCAGAACTGTGCAGGTGAGGGATAATCATCAAATCATTCTAAATCTTTGTTAGTGCCCACAGAACTACTGTTTTCAGTGACTTATAATTCATTTTGATTCACTGTTTTTCATTATAAGCTACCCACCAGGTCAATGTAGGCTCTGGAAATCCTGTTACTTCAACTTCCAAAGTCACTGGAGAACCTTCCATGACTGTGACATTAGACAGGAGCCTGGAGAAGTTAGGTGCCTGACCAGCTAGGCTGACCTGGCTGTTCTTTCCTGATGTACTCTTAATCTCTTCTTGTGTGACCTGGGAGCTTCTGCTGGTGTCTGACTGAAACAGGAGACCTGGGAATGCATCAGCGTTAGCATGCAGCCTATCTTCGGTTTTAGTAAAGTTATTATTATCATGCAATTGTTCTTGGGTTTCAAGCATGCTTTTGTGAACTTCGTGGCACTGTTGCAAACCTGTTTCATGCACTTTACTCATCATGCTCTCTGGAGGTTTAGCATGGATTTTTCTGATGGTGGTGCTTGTTTCCAGGAATTCCAGGGGAGTTAAAGGGGCATCAGCCTTGAACTTGGGGCAGTGTCCTGGGGAGAGAGGTATAGGCCTCTCATCTGGACATGAAGCTTCTTCCCTCCAGCAATTGGAAATAAAAGCATCAGGTACTGAAGGACCAGGTTTGGAGGTTCCCCTTGGATCACTGGCATTGATCTTCATCTGTAGATTGTAGGAACTGACGTGCAGGCTCTGAGGATTCTGCATGGGCAGCTCCTCAAACTCCACTTCAGATTGCAAGAGGTTTGATTCAGGGCTCCCAGGAAGTGGAGGCAGGGAGATATCATCTGGAGAGGCACAATCAGATTCATCCCCTGAGGGTCCTTCTTCAGAGAGGAGCAGAGCCTGTGGGGAGTCCTCTTTGGCAGAAGATGATCCTTCCTGGACAAACTGGTCCTCCTCTGCTCTTCTGTGAACCAAGATAGCTGCCACTGGCTCTTGTTCCTGGGGAAAGAAGAGACAAATAAAAACAAAGATTTTTCATGAACCTTTTCTCCCAGATGCAAACCAGCTAGAATAAAACTCAATTGCCAGAGAAAGAGCAGCTTGAGAAAGATAAAAGCTTGAAGAAATGTTAAAGTCTCATTAGGAAAAGGCTTCATAATAAGTGATTTCTTAGACTGTTTAAATCCTCCCTCCATGGCTAAGGAAACACTAATTTGATCCAAAGTGGATCAGGGTCTTTTCAAGTGAAAGTATTCCATTAAATGGAAGATAGGAAAGAAAGATACTTAGGCTGGGGGTCAGTGGACTTGAGGGCAGTTTAGGTGGTACAGTGGATGGGTGGATGGGGGAGGCTGGAGTCAAGAAGATTCATCTCCTGGAGTTCAAATCTGGCCTCCAATACTTACTAGCTATATGACCCTGGGCAAGTCACTTAACCCTGTTTGCCTCAGTTTCCTCATCTGTAAAATAGACTGGAGAAAGAAATAGCAAACCACTCAAGTCTCTTTGCCAAGAAAACCACAAATGGGGTCATGAAGAGTTGGACATGACTGAAACTAACTGAACAAGTGTCCAACTCTTTGTGAATCCATTTTTAGTCATGTTGTGAAAGAAAAAACAGACCAAAAGAAAAAAAAAACCCGCAAACACAGAAAGTGAAAAATAGTATATTTTGAGATGCACTCAAACTCCTTCAGTTCTTTCTCTTGTGAAAATTGATTTTCAGAGGTTCCCCCCCAGCCAGTCTCCTGCTGTAAAGTTTTTTGCAAGGACATTATTGATAATGAGATTGCATTGAGTCTTATCCTGGTCAAACTCCAACCCAGGTCTGAATAGATTTAATCTGCTCAGGCTTCGATGGAGACAGATTCTTATGCCTAGAAAGCCCAAGACTGGGAGTGGTCTGGTATGGTGGTGGGGTGGTGGTCTGATATTTCCTGTGTCTGGAGTTAGAATGATGGCAGTATGATATCAGCTCCTGTTGAAAAGGTATTGTACCAGGATTAACTGACCTAAATCATGTACTCAAGGACCCTTATTTTAATATATCTCACCTCCCAGTATGTTGACCAATCAGAGTTGATTGTCACCCCTTGGGAACACCTACTCTTGTACCCCCAAATCCCAAATCGAGCCAGTTCTGGACTGGCCCCTTTCAGGGGGCTCAGTTCTAGACTGTAACTCCCATGCAATGCACATCATCAGCTTGTGAGAGAAATTAAAACATGGACACACAACCTAAATTGTTTGTCTTTCTTAGAACAAACTGTTTTGGAGTTAATGCTACAGATATGGATAGCATTTTTCATCATGAGTCCTTTGGAATTGTCTTGGATCATTGTATGGCTAAGAATAGCTAAGTCATTTATAGTTGATCATTGTAAAATATTGCTGTTACTGTGTATAATGTTCTCCTGGTTCTGCTCATTTCACTTTGTATCAGTTCATGTTAAGTCTTTTCAGGTTTTTCTGAAATCCACATGCTCATCATTTCTTATAGCACAATAGCATTCCATTACATTCATATCCCACAACTTGTTCAGTCATTCCCCAAGTAATGGGCATCCTCTCAATTTCCAATTCTTTGCCACCACAAAAAGAACTTCCATAAACAATTTTTTTGTACAAAAAGGTCCTTTTCCATTTAAAAAAATCTCTTTGGGATACAGACCTAGTAGGGGTATTGCTGGATCAAAGGCTATGCACAGTTGATTTGATAGCCCTTTGGGCATAGTTCCAAACTGTTCTCCAGAATGGTTGGATCAGTTTACAACTCCACCAACAGTGCATTAGTCTCATACCCTTTTTTAGCCTTCCTTTGCATACTACATTATCAGGTATTTGCTTTTGTTTTACCATTTGTCTCTTAAGTGTAAGAATGTGTTACATCATCAATTGGATTCTAAATTTCCTCTGAGGAAGGGACCTTGCCTTCTAAATTTTGGCAGTCCCAGGGCATCTACTTAAAGGTTCAACATGTACTTCAAACACACTTTTTAAATAAATGAATGTTCAGTGTGAGAACTGAGTTTAAAATAGAACAATGTCCTTTTGTCTTATACCATGGGAATTTTTTTCTTCCTTAAAAAAAAGATGGGAATAGAATATATAAACCCAAGTACAAAGGAAGAGAAAATAGTTTCCTTCCACTCCCTGATTGAGTTTGAATTCTGGGCCTCAAAGTCACAACTCAGATACGGTCTCCTTATTTTATGCTACTGATAAAATAAACAGCCTGTGTAGGGAAGGTCCCTACATAGGGATGGGACCAACTTGGGCACTCTCCTGCTGGCTACTCACAGATATGAGTGGAGAGACAGTGGGCAAGGTTCTACTTTCTTTTTGTAGAACCCGAAACAATTTAAATGAGAGGCATAGCTAGAAGCACTGTGGGTCTGGTGGTATCGATTTTTTTTCTTTATCAGGGACTTTAAGAAGCATATGGAAGCTCTATCAATGATTAGTACAGCTTCCAAAAGCTGGGAGCCATTCTTTTCATCTAAGAATAAACCTGAAGTCCATGGATGCTCTCCTAGACATAAAAGGGAAAGTCAACCTTGTGTGGCCCAAGGGGAAAAGGCCTAGAAAATGACCATTTCTGAACCAGAACTTTTTGGAAGAGTTCCTGAGCACTGCCCCTCTAAAGTCTCAAGTTTGACAGTTTAGAGATCTGGTCTCCACAAAGAAAAGAGGTGTTTTCTGAGAGCACCTCTCTTGGTGAAATGAGATCACACATGTGACCTTCACATCTGGAAGATGCAGTAGCAAAGAAAAGGAACTGCAATATGGGAAAACAAGCAATCTAGACTTTGCATTCTGCTCTTATGAGTTATGCAGGGTGTGGGTGCTATGAGAAGAAGGGAGGTTGCCTGTTTAACATGCCCGTGGACATTTCCTTTTGAGCGGAGTCCAAGGCCTAAGAATAGTACATGAGGTGGATGTTTATATGGGGCTGTGTGGGATTAAAGAGGGCCTCAGTGGAATGCCAGGGTGTTGCCTATCTAAGAGTTTCAAATTCTGCTCCTTTCTCAGGAGGGGTCTGAGTACCATGAGTGTGGAGTGCTTTGGAACTCTGTAGAAAAAGTAGAAACCATTGGAGAAGGAACGGAATTTCATGAATTGTATATGGGCTATTGTTAGTCTCTTATGTACTTTCTATAGTGCTTATGTTCTCTCCTGAGTTTTTTGCATATCTGCGTTTTTTTTTTTTTTCTGTGTTGTGCAATAAAGGTTGCTCTGTATTGAATATATGTCTCGTAACCTTGAGGACCTGGAAGGAAACTTTTAATCACATCTCTGGAGACTGAAAAGTCTCCTGTGCTCAAAGAGTGTTCCAGCATCAATTCCGGGTTGGGGATAGACAATCAGAGAGATATAATTGATTTTTGGGTCATCTCCCGTGATGGACCTAGCCTGCATAAGCTGGGGGACTTGGATTATTAGATACGTGTTAAATATACAGAATTTGGTTCCATCTAAAACAGACAAATCCATCACTACTTTTAGAACTCCCCTCTTATAATTGGTTATTTGAATGTTCTAATATTAGGAAGGTAGATTTGCAATATGATTTCATAAATTTTCCCCTTACCCTCTTCACCATAGGTTTTGTTGTTGCTGCTGAGTCATTTCAGTTGTGTCTGACTCCTCGTGACTCCATTTGAGTCACTCCATTCCATTCTTGGCAAAGACACTGGAGTGGTTTGCCATTTCCTTCTCCAGCTCATTTTACAGATGAGGAACTGAGGCAAACAGGGCTAAGTGACTTGCTAGGTATCACACAACTAGTGTCTGAGGCCAGATTTGAGCTCAGGAAGATGCATCTTTCCTACGCCAGGCCCAGCACTCTGTCTACTGTGCCACCTAGCCGCCCTCCATAAATTTTAATTCACTGTAAAACCTCCACCATTTTTGAAATAGTAAAAATTTGTATTGTTAATAGTCACTCTTTGGAGGTATTTATTAAAGTTATATAAAGTTACTCTTAGAGTCTCCCCTTTGAGATCACCTCCAGTTTATCCCGTATATATTATTTGTACATAGTTGTTTGCATGTTTTCCACATTAGGTTATGAACTCATTGAAATATCAGGGACTAGTTTTTACCATTTGGAGTTGTTAACTTGTTTGGTTGGGTTTTTTGCCTTTCTCCGTATCCCCAGAATTCAACAGAGTGCCTAGCACATGCTGTTCAGTTGTTTTAGTTGTGTCCTACTCTTCACTATCCCATTTGGGGTTTTCTTGGCAAAGATACTAGAGTGGCTTGTCATTTCCTTCTCTAGGTCATTTTACAGATGAGGAAACTGAGGCAAACAGGGTTAAATTATTTGACCAGGGCTGAGGCTGGATTTGAACTCTGGTTTTCCTGATTCCAGACCCAAGACTCTATCTACTGCACCACCTAGCTGTCCCTGCCTAGCACATACTAGTTATACATATACTTGATGACTACTGTTAAGCAAAGAATTACTGTTTTAAGTGATTTCATGCATTCACTGTTCTTCCTTAAAACTTACCTATCCAACCTACTACATCAACAGAGGCTCTTGAAACACCATTATGGAGGCAGTGGAAGGAATCTTCAGATATCAGACTGCAGTCTGTGGCAGGCCTACCTCATTCTCATCTTACTAAACAACTGAGCCCTGTTTTGCTTCTGTTTACTCCCAGTCCCTGAACATCTAGATACATGTGGCTCTTAAAGGACCTTTGTGAACACACATCATAGAATACTTCATCACTTTGTTCAGTGTTTACCATAAAGAATTCTGGGAGAAAATACACTTTCTCAAGAATCCACTTAACTATCACTTTTAAATATGACCAGAGTTTCTTCATGAGGTACTGAAGCAGGAAGAGACATATTTTAGAAATGACAAGTCTGATTTCTAAACAGATTCACTGCCTTGAGTGCTCAGAATAAAATCATTATTCTGAAGGCAGTACCTAATAATGAAATACTCAGCCACAACCACTGCTCAAAATATCCTCCAAAGCTAATTCAAAGATACCTTAAAGGAATGAAAGAACCTCACTAGAAGACACACCCAGAGTCGAGGAGTAGTTGGACAGATGATGATTCAGCTATGTCTGAGTACTGAACAGAAAGGTTTAAAAGAAAACTTTTGCATAAGTGAATGAATGCTGTCCTAAGTTCTAATGAATTTAGAGCTCTAACATCTACTTTGTTCACATTGGCCTCACCATCAATGATTACAATATGATGAAAGAAGATTATTTCTTTTGTAAGTCAGAAATACAAATCTATGTCCACATGTACAACGTTAATGCAAAAGATAGATATTCAGTTGTTTCATTGTGTCCAACCCTTTGTGACTCCATTTGGGATTTTCTAGTGAAAGATACTGGAGTGGTTTGCCATTTCCTTCTCCAGTTATTTTTACAAATGAGGAAAATGAGGCAAAAAGGGTGAAGTGACTTGCCCAGGGTCACACAGTTAGTGTCTGAGACCAGATTTGAACTCAGGAAGATGAGTCCTCCTGACTGTGGCCCAGGACTCTATCTTCTGTTCCATTTCGCTGCCTTTAATTCAAATAATTCAGGCCAAAAAGATGACTTTTGAAAAGTTTTAAGGTTGCATTACACATTGTAGCTGCTCATAACGATCTGACTCAGTGTATCCTAGATTTTTGAGTCTATGGACCCCAATAAATAGGACATAGAAATATGTACCCTGATCTTATCATTTGCTCAACCATATCCCTCACTGTCAAGTTGAAGGCTTCAGTCATATTTTTAGCATGGATATATTCTTGTATATTACATACATAAAATCTGAATTGGAGAGAACTCAGACCTTGAGCCCAGTTTCCCATCTAATGTAGGAATCTGTTCTACTATATTCCTGAGAGAATCTCATCTTGTCACTATTTACGTATACCCAGTTCACTACTTTGCAAGGAATATAATTAATAATTGATAATTTAGCACTTTACACACATTATTTTATCTGACTCCCACAATAACAATAGATTAGGTACTATAGGCATTATTGTTCCCATTTACAAAGGAAGAAACTGAATAGGAACTGGGAAAAATGCTTCTCAGGTTTTCCTGACTCCAGACCAGCACTCTACCTTTATAGTATCCAGCCCCTCACTCTAGTGTCTCTTCTACAAGTCAGTCTCTCAAATTCTATTTTCAATGTTAAATATTTGCAAGTTCCTTCTCTGCTTTTCTTACATTTCTAGATGTTGTGCCTTCCTGAATCCCTTCCATAGGATGCATCGATGTTTGCCCTTAAAATGTGACACCCAGAAGTGAATGCAATATTCCAGATGTTGTTTGACAAAGGCAGAGGACTACTACCTTCCTTACTCTGAATGCTTTACTTCTAAAAATCAGAGCCATTGTTTGTGGTGCGCAACTAGGATATTGTCGCACAGCACCAGCGTCCTGACGGGCACACCTCTCACTTGTCTGATGTCAAGCAAATGGAATCAAAAGTTTCTGTTTCCATTATGTGTTTCTGACCAGGAAAGACCATCTATATCACACTATTGGGCCTGGAGATCTATGTCACATAACATACCCGATTTAGGGCAAGAACAGTACTAACTGCAGTATGTGCCTCTCTTGGGTTCTCTGAATTTGCCTCAGGAAACTTTTTGTCTTTATTATGACTTTGTTAATAATACAATCTAATACTGTAGTTTATATTGATATAGAGGTCAACTTAAGTCTATCTTTCTCTTTTAACATGAATTCCAAACAGATCTTGTCTTCTGTAGATGAATCTCTTTATAGAGATATGTCTTTATACATGTGCTTTGGTTGGTGGGTTTTTTTTTAACCTAAGAATTTACATTTATCCTGGAACAGCATCTAGCACATAACAAGCACTTAATAAATACTTGTTCACTTTCTCCAACCTTATTTCTTTTAACTTTTATCTTATTAATTTTATTTTGATTAGTCCATCCTTGAAAACTTTCAAAAATTCTAATTGTATCAGTCACCGTGTTTGTAACCCTTTCCAGTTTCATGTCATCTGTATATTTGATAAATATGCTGCTTATGTATGTTGATTTTTCAACACACATAAGGGGCAGAGCCAAAATGGTAGAATAAGACAGGGATCCACTTGAGCTCTCCCTGAAACTTCTCCAAATACCTGTAAAAAATGACTCTAAACAAATTCTACAGCAGCAGAACCCACAAAAAAGACAGAGTGAAACAAATTTCCAGCCCAAGACAACCTGGAAAGTTGACAGGAAAGGTCTGTGCACCAAGCTAGGAGAGGATCTCAGTCCAACACAACCCACGCCAGCACAGACTGGGCCTCAACTAACCCAGAGCAGGCCTCAGGGGACTGAATCACAGGCAGCGGTGGCAGCTTCCAGACTTCTCAACCCACAAATGCCAAAAACAACTTAGAAGATCAGTAGGAAAGGTCTGTTGGACCTGGGTGAGAGAGGAGCACAGTCCAGCCCTGGCCCCAGCATAGTCCCAGAGTGATGGTGGCAGCAAAACTCCCAGGAATATTATAGCCAAATTCCAAAGTTCCAAGGTCAAGGAGAAAATATTGCAAGTAGCTAGAAATAAACAATTTAAATATTGTGGAAACACAATTAGGATAACACAAGAGTTAGCAGCTTCTACATTAAGGCATCTGAGGGCTTGGAATATGATATTCTGGAGGTCAAAGGAGCTAGGATTAAAACCAAGAATCACCTACCCAGCAAAACTGAGTGTAATCAATGAGGGGGGATATTGACATTCAGTGACATAGAGGAATTTAATGCATTCTTGAGAAAAAATGAGAGCTAAATAGAAAAATTGACTTTCAAATACAACACTGAAGAGAAGCATGAAAAGGTAAACAGGAAAGATAAATTTTAAGAGACCTATTAAAGTTGAACTGTTTACCTTCCTACATGGAAAAATGATGTTTGTAACTCATGAGACCTTTCTCATTACTAGGGTAGTTGGAGGAAATAATATATATATAGACAAAAGGCACATGGTGAGTTGAGTATGAAGGGATAATATCTAAAAAACAAAATTAAGGGGTGAGAGGGGAATGTACCAGGAGAAGGAGAAAGGGAGAGGTAGAATGGGGTAATTATTTCACATAAAAGAGGCAAGAAAAAACTTTTACAGTGGAGGGGAAGAGGAGGGAAGTGAGAGAGAATGAGTGAACTCTCATCAGATTTGGCTTAAGGAGGGAATAACACACTCAATTGGGTATGGAAATCTGTCTTACCTCCCTACCATAGTGGGGAATCAGATAAGAGAGGAGGTGGTGATGGAAGGGAGGGCAGATTGGGGGAGGGGGTAATCAGAAGTGAACACTTTTGAGGAAGGTCAGAGTCAAAGGAGAGAATAGAATAAAGGGGAGATGGGAGAGGATGGAGGGAAATATAGTTAGCCTTTCACAACACGACTATTATGGAAGTGTTCTGCATGACTACTCATGTATAACCTATATTGAGTTGCTTGCTTTCTCAAAGATGGTGGGTGGGGAGGGAGGAAGGGAGAGAATTTGGAACTCAAAGTTTTTAAAACGAATGTTAAAAATTGTTTTTACATGCAATTGAGAAATAAGATGCACAGGCAATGAGGTATAGAAATCCATCTTACCCTACAGGAAAATAGAAGGGGAAGGGGATCAGAGAAGGGGGGGTGATAGAAGGGAGGACAGATTAGGGGAAGGGTAATCAGAATGCATGCCATTTTGGGGTGGGGAAGGGAGAGATGGGGAGAAATTGGAACTCAAAATCTTGTGGAAGTAAATGTTAAAAACTAAAAATAAATAAATAAATAAATTTTTAAAGTGCAATCTAGACAGGGCCCTATAACAAGCAACTCTTAGTGTACCATTGTTCAATCAGGTACGAATCCACTTAACTGTATGATTCTCCAACTCAGATTTATTTATCTTGTCCAGAAGGACATTGTACAAGATATTATCAAACGATCTTCTAAAACCAAGATGCAAAATGTCTATGTCACTAGTCTAGTAACTATCAAATTAAAATAAATCAAGATAATTCATTATAAGTGTCCTTTGTGAACTAAGGTAGCTCCTCTCTAGTTTTCTTCACCATCTTTTCTTGAGATTCACAAATCATCTATTAAATACTCTGTCAGAGAAATTTTTAGGGATTGATGGAACAGTTGCCAGTCTGAAGCTTCCAGGACTTACCATTTCCTTGTTTAAAAAAAAGTCAGGATAAAAATTTCCCATCTATAATTTTCTTATGACTTTTCCTTGAAGGCTATGATTTCTCACAGACTATTGACAATGGTCCCAAGATCACATTGAGGGGCACCTGGAATATTATTCATATGGATTAAGAAACTTGCCCTTATTTAAAATGTTTAGACATCTTCTTTCTTTCTCATAAATTATCTTCAGCCATAATTCCCACTTAACTGATTTTGTTCTCATTCCTTTCTAATTTGAAAAATATTTTCCTTTGTGGAGAAGATGAAAGCCAGGGAGTTGAATAGTTCAGCCTTCTTCCCATAATCTTTTTAAAATAACAGAAGCTATAGATAACATAGGATGATAGGTTTAGAATTCCAACCCCTTCGTTTTACAGATGAGGAAACTAAGGCCAGTAAAGTTAAATAATTTGTCCAGGGCCAAAGAGCTAGTAAATTATCTGTGGCAGGATTCGAATCCTGATCTTACTGACTCCAAGTCCAATGCCCTATCCATATACCTGCATTCTCATGATTACACATTCATGTGAGTACAATGTATCATATCTACCAGACATTTACATTTTATTTGTCTTTAATTGTTGTGTGAAAAGTATAGATTCCTTTAAAGTAGGAATTCTTAATCTTTACTGTATCCCTTTGGTAGTCTGGTGAAGCCAATTGATCCCTTCTCAGAATAATGTTTTTAAACATAAAAATAAAATGCATGGGATTACAAAGGAAATAAGTTATATTGAAATAATTATAAAAATACTTTTTAAATTCACAGACCCAGGTTAAGAACTTCTGTTTTAAAGAAATGGCATGCATCATATCAGGCAGATGGTAAGAAACATTTCTTGGGAAGGAGGAGCTGAGTCCAAATCCAGCCACAGACACTTGCTAGCTGTGTGACCCTGGGCAAGTCACTTAACCATGTTTGCCTCAGTTTCCTTATCTATAGAATGAACTGGAAAAGGAAGTGGCAAACCATTCCAGTATCTTTGCCAAGAAAACCCCAAATGGGGTCATGAAGAATCAGATATAACTAACTGACTAAACAATAACAACAACAACAAAGGTGTATCTCTAGTCCCTAAATCATATTCCATTAACTTCTAAGATGAATCCTAAAGAGAAACAGCATGGTAAAGTTGAAAGAAAATAGGATCTGGTGCTGGAGGACCTGAGTTCAAAGCCCTTTTTATCTACTTGTTCCTGGTGTGAACTTGGGCAAGCTACTTTGTGTCTATGCCTTGATTTCTCCAACAGGAAAATGAGGGAGTTGGACTGCACAGCTTCTAAGGTCTCTTCAAGCTACCATCTATGATATCTATCATCTAATCCAGCTATCATTTATGATCCTATGGAACCATATCTCATTCCTTTAGTATAATGGGTTTTATGAGTTTGGAATTAAATAATAACAAAAGACTCATCAGTAAGTTGGCCACAGAGCGAAGAAGATATTGGCCAAAGCAATTCTCCAAGACCAGCAGCTCAGTAGTAGTGGGCCTACAATCTGGCTCAGCGAAGGGAGTGCCTATTCTGAGGAAATCACAAATCCTTAAAATCTTGAGAGCTCATGTTTGAATAGTGCTTTGTAAAGCACTTTTTTTTTTTTTTTTTACAAATTACTCTTTGTAATCTAACATGTGGTAAGCCTAATCGGATGTGGGAAAGTTTAAAATGAGATCTGAGAATAGCTGGGCTGGAACATGTGCCAGAGGGAGCAGCCTAGAGCTGTTGTTCTTTGTCCTTCATTTTCAAAGAGGACCAATGACATCACAAGGTGATATCTTGGACTTAAATGAGGCAGCCTCACCCTCTCTTCCAGAATCATCAAAATCCAGTGGCAAGACAAGGGTTAAGATAACTGGTGATGGCCTGGGATGTAGTGGATAACCTTGGCATTTTTGATGTCTGATCAAAGTGTAGGGTTAAATGTAACTAGAAAGGTAGGGTGGAGGCATATTGTTTAGAGACTTAAGGATGAGGCTAAGGAATTTTTTTTATGGACGTTATCGGCAAAAAGGAACCTGTGAAAGTTTTAGTATTATGGGAATAATATAGATCTGAACCAATGCATTAGGAAGATTAATTTGACAGATGTTTGAAGGATTAGAGAAGCAAGAGACTAGATGATTGAATGTGTGGGGTAAGGGTAAAGGCACAATGAAAGATGACTTGTGGTTGTTTTTTCATAGTGTCTCTCAAAGCCATTTCTTTCTTTTCATTCTTACTATCATCTGTCTAGTTCAGGCTTTGATTTTCCCCATAGCACTATCACAATAGTCTTCTAACTAGTCCTGCCATGAGTTTCTTCCTCAATCCATCCTGCATATCACTGCTAGGTTAATTTTCTCAAAACGCTGCTTTCCATATTTACTTCGCTGCCCAAAAACTTTAAATGGCTCTCCACTGTTTACAGGATAAGGTATATACAATCAGAATTTTCATAGAGTTTTATAGGAGGAAATCTCACTTTACCCTTTAGAAACAAATAAATTATCTAACTTCCACCAGATAAATTCAATAACTGATATAATTTATTCCAAATGATTAACTTTGCATTCATCAAACAAGAAATGAAGCTGTTTTTCCATGTTGTTTAAATATTGTACATTAATAGGATTACCTGTTTCCTATCTATTTCTCACAGAAATTCAGAATTTCAGAGCTGAAAGGAACTTCAGAGGCCATTTAGTTTAGCCCACACTTAGAAAAGAATTCCTTCTCCAACATATATACCCAACAAGTGACTAAACAGCTTTTACTGTTTGTCTGAATACCTCCAAAGAGGAGAACCCACTTGCTCCAGAAACAGTCATTCTACTTTGACATAACTTTTATCATAAGAAGTTTTTTTTCCCCTTACAATAGCCTGAAATTTCTCTCTTTGTGATTTCTGTCCATTGCTCCTAGTTCTGCCTTCTAGGGCCAACATTAACAAGCCTAATCCTTCAACAAGACAACCCTTTAAGTAGTTGAAAAGAATTATCATGTCCCTTCTAAGTCTTTTCAGGCTTAACACTCCCAGTTCCTTTAAATCATCCTCACATGGCATGAACTCAAGGCCCTTCATCATGACAATTGTTCTTCTCTGGTTACTTTCTAGTGCACCAACATCTCTTCTAAAATATGGTGCTCTCACTTGACATAATACTCCAGATGTGAGTTCACATGGGCAGAGTGTAGTAGGACTATTATGTGGAGATGATTCCTCCCTTAATAACAGCCTATGATCACATTAGCTTTCTTGGTTCCCACAAACACTTCAGTTTTGTTAAAATCCTCAGATCTTTTTCAAAGGAATTGGTGTCTAGCTATATGTACCATACCTTGTTCTTATGCTTATGAAATTAAGTTTTTGAAACCTAACATTAAGACTTTACATTTATTTATATATATTTGATTTCCTCTTATTTAGTAAGAAAAAGAGCTTTACCTTAGGTGACAAATAGTATAAGGAAATGAACAAATGCTTCTCAAGGGAAAACACCCAGACTGTGTATAGCCATATAAAAAAAAAAGCTCCAAATCATCACTAATTATAGAAATGCAAATTAAAGCAATTCTGATGTTCTACCTTACTTCCATAAGATTGGTAAAGATGACCCAGCAAGGAAACGCTAACTGCTGAAAGGGCTGTGAGAAATTGGCACATTGATACTATTGGTGAATCTGTGAATGATTACAATTATTCTGGAAAGTAATTTAGAATTATATACAGAAAATTACTAAACGCTGCATTCCCTTTGACCCAGTTGTACCACTGCTAGACCTATAGCCAAAGGAGATCAAAGAAAGAGGACAAGCAAAGCCTTTTATGTAAAAAAAAATTAGTTATAGAAGCTCTTTTTTTGTGGTGGCAAAAATACTGGAAACTGAAGGAATACCTATCAAATGAGGAATGGCTAAATAAGTTGTGATATGGGAATGTGATATGGTACTATTGTGCTGTAAGAAATGAGGAACTAGATGATTTCAAAAAGACCTGGAAAGACTTACATGAACTTATAAACTATGAAGTAATAAGAACCAGAAGAACAATTTACACTATTATGTCAATATTATACAGATATGCAATTTTGAGAATTTTTACAGAAGTAGAACCAGGAGAACAATCTATATAGTAATAAATATAACAGTATAAAAACAAACAATTTTGGAAGCTATAAGAACTAAGATCAATACAATGACAATTCATGATTTCAAAAGACTGTTGATAAAACATACTATTCATTATACAGAGGTGATGGATTTAGGGTGCAGGATGAGACATAACTTTTTGTGTATGTGTACAGCCATTGAGGGAATTTGTTTTGCTTGACCATGCATATTTATTACAATCAATTTGTTTTTCTTGTCATTTTTTTTCAGGGTGGGCAGCAGAGAAAATGTATTTCTGCTAACTTTCTTTAAATAGAGGGAGTATGCAACAGATGTGAAATATTTTATATACTTTTAGATTAGGTCACTATATTATTAGTTTTACTTAACAGTTTTACTTTGTTATAAAAGACCTCTTACTCAGTGAGAGTAATCTATAAAAGTTTGTAACATAAAACCAAAATATAGTAAAACAACTTTTAAAAAAATTTATCCAATTCAAAAAGATCTTGTTCAAGCAAGAAAATCTTTATGAACCTGTCATCTGGTACTAATAAATCTTGCTACCAATTCTACTTTGAGTCATTTAACATTTGATAAATACTTTATCTATGTTTTCCTCCAAATCACTGATAAATATTAGCACACAGCCAAGCATAGAATTCCTTCCAAATTAAAATCAAATGATTTTAATAACTAATTTTAGGGTCTATCATTCCATCAGTTCTGAATCTATCTAATTGTACTATCTTTTGCTCCACACATATCTACACCTTTCTCAAGAATAGCCCAAGAAACTTTTAAAAAACACTTTGCTAAAATCTAAGCAAATACTATCTACAGCATTTCTCTGATTTACTATCTAGGAACCACATCAAAAAAGGATCTAAGATTAGTCTGGCATGACTTGTTGTTGATGGAGCCATGTTGGACTTTAGGATCACCATTTTCTTTTCTAAATGTTTGCTAACCATCTCATGAATACAGAGTTCTAGAATTTTGTCAAAGATCAAAGTCAGTTTCATCAGCTTATATTTTCCAGAATTTATTTTCTTACCTCCTCCATTTAAAAAAAAAATTGGGGCATTTGGCTGTTTTTAAATTCCTCCTGAGATTCTTTGTTTCTCCATAATCTTTCAAAGATCATTGACAGTGGAGCAACACCTACCTGTTCTTTCAGAACTCAAAAATGTTAGTGCATCCAGTCCTTGGAGAGTTGCTGGTGTGATCTCTTTACTTGATGATCAACTCCTCATTAGCTGCATTTCACAGAGTTGTTGAAAGAATTATTAGCATGTTTGTCAATGTAAATGCTAATGGGAGTTGATTTCATGCAAGTAGTCCACAAAAAGTTCAAATTAACATACACATAAGATATACAATTTAATACATTATGTATAACACAGAATGGAGGTGCTCCATTTGGTGGAGAATAAAGCAGGACATACAGCTGTGCCTAATGGTCTTTTCATATCTGAACAGGTTCTTCATGAAGCATTTCATAAAGATATTTCATTCAAATTGGTTCATTTATTCTCCTGTATTGGAGGAAGGATTTACTGACAAAATGATTCTTTATAGTCATGTAGACAGATAGGCTATTTAGCTGTGGGGGCTATTACGAGACTCCCTATCTAATCGGTTAACTGATCAGGGGATTACATAATAGCTCTGTAGGCAGGACCAAATAAGTGGAAAGCCACCCATGTGGTATGACTTAATTAAGTCATACCACAGGTATGACCCTATCTCTCCCACACAACAGCCAGTTAAAGTCACTTCTTGATACTCAGGGCAAAAATGTGTATGTGTCACTTGGGAAAGTAGTATTTTTATACAGCTTTATTTCTGAGATCAGCCAATATCCATCAATTAGGCAGAAGGTTTCTAATGAAATATGACTCAAGAAAGGCAAGTTTGAATGAGAAGTCGGAAGAGAAAGGAATGAAGCACTGGACATTGTCAGAGGAAGAAAGGTTAGGATGAAATACATGGGGGATCAAGGGCATTCAGAGAGTAATTTGGGGTCACTAGGCCCCTTGGCAGTAAACAAGGAAAATGGAAGGGGGGGAATAAGTATATTTATATAGCACCTACTAAGTGCCAGGCATTGGGCTAAGCACTTTATAAACATTATCTCATTTGATCCTCACAACAATCTTAGAAGGTAAATTCTATTATTATCCCCATTTTGTAGTTGAGGAAATTAAAGTAAACAGAGGTTAAGCGACTTGCCCACTGTCACATAATGTTTGAGGTTAGATTTTGAACTTAAGTCTTCCTGACGCCACTCCCAGCACTCTATCCACCTAACTGCCTCCAAGGAAGGTTAAAGAGAGATACTGAAAGTGAGGAGGACACAGATTTCACAGATTTGCCCATGATACACCTGTTGTTCCAAGAATCTCTCTCTTAATCATGAGGTCACCTCTAGTATGTTCAAGGTGAAGAGAGGAAATTCAAGGTTATCGTTGTAAACATGATAAAATAGAAAGGGAAAAATATCTTGTATTTTTTAAAGGACGCTATGTTGGCAAACCACTTGTTTCATTTAGAGACAGCAACTTGGGTGCTATAAGGCAAAAGAAAAGAAAAGAAAAGAAAAAAAAGAAAAGAAAAGAAAAGGAAAAGAAAAGAAAAGAAAAAGAAAAGAAAGAAAAGAAAAGAAAAGAAAAGAAAAGTAAAGTAAAGTAAAGAGAAGAAAAGAAATGTAAGGCATGTTTGAGAGTCAGGAGACTTGGATTCCTAACTCACTTCTGCCAGTAAGTAGTATGGAAGAATACTGAGCTCCCCTCCATTCTCTCTTTAGACTACCTACGCACTACAATATAATATCAGGATAATGCCTTGGTCTGATGATGGAGTTCTAATCTGAATGAGGAATGCTTGTCAGTCTTTCTTTAGCTATACATTCTTCAACAATGTCCTTCACTGAAATATCATTTTAACCAAAGGCCTACTCACTTTCTGAGAGAAAATTGGATGAAAAATTTAAAACTCTAAGTTCATAGAAAATGGGTGAGGGTGGTAACTACAGTGTGGAAATGCCTTAATTTAATGAAGGCCATGCCCTACCTTCTGTATATACCTAGTATGTACATAGTTGTTTGTGTGTCATATTAGATATGAACTCTTTAAGGACATGGATTGTTTTTGCCTTTCTTTGATTCCCCAGAACTTAACACAGGACCTGGCATGTCATAGGCTCTTAAAAAATGCTTGTTGACTTGACTTGACTTAATTGAATTAAATCCTTTAGGAAAATCATTCTCCAGAATTCTGGGAAATTTTCAACAACTGTAGTTAGGTTTGAAGAAGGAAAAATGTTCAGTGAATTTTCACCTGAACTCTGAACTCTATTGGATCATTACGGAACTTGTCTTTGTTCTTTAACCCTATAAATTGTAACTTGAAAATGTCTTGGGCAGAGAAACTTTCAAAGGCCTAGGGAACCTCTCCTCTTTGGATTCCTCTCTCTGGAGAGAGATGTTTAAAATAAGGAAATTAAAAAATAGTGTCTCTGTTAGGCTTATATCAAAAATGCAGGGTTTTGATTTAGGCAAGTGAGACCCTTCCAGTAGTATAGTTTTCTAATTTGTATATACTTGCCTTAGAATAATGAATGACATTAAATATTTTAAGTAAATAATAATTTCATTAAGTAATGAATAAGGTTAAATATCTTATCTTTAGCTTCAAAACTTAACCGGGGACAATAATTTTAATTATATTTTATTTGTTTTTTATATTTATCTATTTATTTAATATTATTTATTATAATTAAATATAATTGAAGAGAATTTTAATTTCTAGCAGCAAGATTACCATTTCATTTACTGTATTACTAAATTTTACTGCCTACATACATTGGTAGGGAGATTGAGAGGAATAGTGTCACCCTGGGGGGAAAGCCACGATAGGAATTCTTGTAATAGCTTTGGGGATTGGCTCCCTGTGACTCAAACATTTTTGCTAAGAAGATCAGTACCCTCTAAATACACCACAGTTGATTACAATGGTTCTTTGATAAGATTTTACCTGATGCTACTTGTATCCCTGACCAAACAATGCTTGGTGGGGAGCTTTGTATCTGAGCTATATTGCAAATAATTGTGACAATAAGAGACGGGAAGACATAATTGAGCTGTTTAAACGTGAAGCTTATTGCTGCCGCCCTTTCATTTTGCTGTCTGTCTGATTTAGTGGCTTGTACCAATCGCATCCGAGCATCTATGTGAAATGGTGTCAAGCAGAATTCCTGACAGCTGTAATTGGGTTCCATCACTTTTATACCGAACGACCGATGGTCTGTCTATCAGTGCCACAGAGCTGCTGTGAAGTACTTGAACTATTGAGCAAAGTTCCTTTGAGATTAGAGGAGAACTTGGCTGTTTTCGCTGAAAGGAAAAGTTCTTCTTTTATGAAAAAATCTAAAGTAAGATGACCATTTAATAATGGTGGAAAGGAATGTCTTTATGTTAATGGATAGTTTATACATTATGAATGATATACATTTACTAACTCAGAGATTAAGAAATAATTTATTTTTATTTCTTAATTATTTTTTCTTATTATTTCTTAATCTCTGGGTTAGTAAACATATATTTCATAAAATGGTCTGGTATGTTAATTAAGAAGGTACCCTAAAATTATCATTTTTGGTTTTTGTTTATTTGTTTTGCCCAGGCTTGTAATTTTATTGGTAAAAGAAACTCCAAGTGAGAAAACTCCCTCTACTAATACAGACTAGCACTTCCCCTACAATGTTTAGCCTTAGAGAATTACCTGGGGATTGAGACGCTAAATGATCCCCCCCATACAGCTTGTATGAGTCACAGGCCGGGCTTGGACCCAGGTCTTCCTGGTTCCAATGCCAGTTCTCTATCCATTATGCCATAGTAATGGTATATTATTTACCATAATTTCACAATAAAATTAGTATTATTTTCTGTTATTTAGATCACATAATAGCAACAGGAGGTATCCTTTCTATTCTCTGTAATATGGCTAGGTGAATATAGACCCGGCATGACGCCATTAGCCTTATAGGCTCATAATCATGCTAGGTAATGTCACCGCATGGGGAGAAAATTACCTGGGAGGACATTCCTAGAAATTCTGTGAATTTTAATAACAGGACAACTTTTTTCCCCAATTGTAAAAGTGACTTCTAATGACGATAAATGGGAATCTTTTAGAGCTTCCGGACCTGGAGAAGCCTGTTGGTAACAAAAGAGAGCTTGAGAAAAAGTGATTGGCCGCTAGAGCGCATGTGGACTTTGCGTTTCACGCTCACTGGAAAGGAAGGCCACCCAAAAGCACAGAGCTGAATATAGCGCGAGTCGTTAAGAATGGGATATAGGCACTGACTCTCTGCTCTAATTTTGAAGTCTTTGCTATTTATAAAAGGTGATAGATTTGCTTTTCGTAAGCTTTTCCGTGTTTTAATCGAACCTTCCTTATAGAATTGGAAGGGATCTCAGAGGCCGTCTGGTCCTGCCTTCTCTTATTACAAATGAGAAATTGAGGCCCTTGGAGGGTAAGTGACTTGCCTAAGGTCATTCAATCATAAGCATCGTAAGCAGGACTTGGACTTCAGTCCTCTGACTCCAAAGTCACTGCTGTTTCCGCTGTGCCAGTGACCTCTTTATGTAAACTGAATGGGTTGTGTGTGGGGGTGGGGAATGCATAGAATAACCGTGCTTTAAGGTTTGCAATTGTTCGGTAGTTTCAGTTGCGTCAGACTCTTTGTGATCCCATTTGGGGTTTTCTTGGCAAAGATACTAGAGTCGTTTGCCATTTCCTTCTCCAGATGATTTTACAGATGAGGAAACTGAGGCAAACAGGGTGAAGTGACTTGCCCAGGGTCTCATAGCTAGTAAGTGTTTGAGGCCAGATTTGAACTCAGATCTTTCTGACTCCAGGCTTGATGCTCTGTCCACTGTGCCATGAAACTGCAAAGCACTTAATAAATATTATTTCATTTTATCCTCACAATTACCCGTGGAGGTAGGTATTATTACTCCTATTTTACAGATGAAGAAACTGAGGCAGATAGAAGTTAGGTGACTTGTCCAGGGTCACACAGCTGGTGTCTGAAGCCAAATTTGAACTCAAGTCTTCTTGACTCCGTATCCAACAGTTTATCCATTACACTACCTAGCTGGCTATATGATAAATGAGAAAAAAAAAAAGAGATTTGTTGACACATTTTTTTTTCTTACTTTTTTACACTGAATTTTCTTCCACAGGAAAAAATTCTTACATTTAGCTGTGTTTTTCCTTTGAGATTTATATTTGTTCACATGTTCACATTCATCTTTATGCTACTTAGCCGCACTTCTCTTACTACATCATTGAATCTATCTTTTCTGCTCTTGTATGGAGGCAAAGTGAATTTTCTGCTACATATGCAAGGAAAATTATCTCAGAGGTAAAACTGGAGGTTAATTTCTGAAGATTATATTGGTCTTCTGGTAACAGGACCCTCTAAGTGAAGAGCAGTATATTATAAAAGAACGTTCATGAATTTTGTTCATCAGGTTTAGTAAGGTTCTCTGACATGTAGGATAAAAACAATAACAACAAAAGATTAGGGAGAGAACACAAGGAGAAAGAGAAAAAAATTAGGGTGGAGAGGCACTGAGGGAGAAAAATAGGTGGAGAGGATTGTGTGAAGAAGCGACCTTGAGCACCTTTACTACCTTTGACTAATATTCCAGCCTCCTCGTTTAACAGTAAGTTTCTGAAGATAAAACCTCTGAGAAGAGGGAAATGGGGTTTAGTAAAAGAAAAGGAGAATGGAAGAAAAGCCCGGGAAAGAGAAGAATAAAATATATTTGTACTGAGACAGTTGCTCAAGTAACAATACACATGTATCTTTTGGCAATGTATAATGAATTTACTTGGGAGAAAAAAAAGACATCAAGCCATTAACGACTCTCTGTTTCCTTCGCTTTTGTCTTGTCTTTATCCATAATTTCCTTGTTGATTCCCTGCTTGAGTCTTGCTGGCTCTATTGGTAAATGAGTTGCAAAACTCAATAAAATCATCCCAAACTGCATTTCTCTTTAAAGCATCTCTCTTTTACGCAAAGTGGTTATTAGAGAAAGCCTAGGCCGAGAAAAGATTATCTTCGTCTTCCACAGTTGAGCAAATACACATTTTTAGATGATCCATATAATTTTTTGGCCTTTTAGCAGTAAAACATATGCTGCACAGGACTGTTGTACACCTGCGTAGCTTACAAAGTTATTCAATTAAATCTAACCTTCAGTAAGTACCTATTATGGGCAGACTGCTATTCTAGGTGATGGGGATACAAAAAATAAAATGGTCTCTGTCCTCATGCAGCTTCTATTCTATTCTATTATACATAAGTAAACAAATTCAAAGCTTATGAAAAACAATAAAAAGCAATTTCAAAAATACAAATATGAAGATTATGAAAAATAATAAAAAGTAATTTCAAGAAGAGTGTTCTAATAACTAAAGGCAGGAATAAAGGGGGGGGGCTGGGAAAGGCCTCATATAGGAGGTAGTATCTAAGCTGTTGTTGTTTGTCCTTCGTTCTCAAAGAGGACCATGACATCAGGAAGGTGCTGCCATGGCAAGTGAATTGGATTTAAGTGACGCAGGGCCGTGCAAAGTCACCAGCCTCATTTTTTTCCTCCAGAGCCTTCTGAGTCCAGTGGCAAGATATTGTTCTGATGGAAGCTAGGGATTCTACAAGGAGGAAGTGAGTTATTCCTCACCTATTCCCCTTTAGTATTCCTGTGAGAGGGAGGCATTTTTAGTAAAGGTTGATAGTTCAAAGACCCATTGGGAGGAAAAAAGTACCTTAGGAGATTTCTTTGAAGAACAGAAACATTGTAAATGAAAACTATTCAGAGGAACTGAAATGTTGGAGGCAGAGTAGGGGTAGAGTAATAAAAGTGTTTAACTGAAGTGGAAAAGAATAGGAAGATGGGTGTCATAAGAGAAATGAGTGGAAAACATTTAAAAAGAGAAAGGAGATATCATTGAGTCCACTGTAGAAGACTGCTGAAGAGGTGGGCTGCCAATGGTGGAGGCACTTTAAAGGGATGACAAAAGCAGTTTAGTAATGGTTTGATGCAGCTCATGAGACTCTGAAACAGTTATAGAATGTGGAGTGGGGCTAAAGTGTGAGGGAAGATAGAAGGCATACTCTAGACGCTATGACCTATGGATATAGAGAGTTTGAATTAAAAAGGATTTTAGAGGTCATTTTGTCCAGTTCTGGCAAGTTGAGGGAAGTAAAGCTACTTGCTTGAAATCAGAGTTGATTAATGGCAAAGCCTAGACCTCCTACATTAATCTCTCCCCTCCTCTGAACTGCTGTAAAGTTTATTTTCTACATATTTCCTTCTGATATTTATTTACATACTAGGTTATATTGTTATTTTAATGTTTCATGTATGGATATCTTGCCTCAATTGTATTGTAAGCTCTTTCCAGGTAATGACTAATGTGTGTAGCACTGTGACAGATGGTACTATGGATAACATGAGAGGTGATGTATAGAATGTTCCGCCTACCTAAATGAGTTTGAAATCTAGTTGAAGTGACACAGAAGACATAAAACAGATGATTAAGTTCTAGAAGTATTTGAAGGTCTTGGAAGGAGGAAGGAAACAAGCATTTATTTAGGGCCCGGCACCATGGTAAGTGCTTCACAAATATTATTTTCATTATGATCTTCACAATAGCCCAGGGTAGGGGAGGACGTAGGTGATATTAGTATTCCCATTTTACAACTGAGGAAACTGAAGCAAATAAAGGTTAAGTGACTTGCCCTGGGTTCTACAGGTAGAAAACATTTGAGGCTGGATTTGAATTCAGATCTACCTGATTTCAAGTCTAGCATTCTATCCATTGGACCACTGCTCTGTATTTTAGAGAAGGAAGAGTCCTCTAGGGATTAGAGAGGATAAGGAAGCTTTCATGTAGAAAATGAGACTTCAACTTCACATTGAAGATAAATAGGAAGTAGAAAAGTGGATGGAAGAAGATGGAGATGGGGAGCTCAATATGAACAAAGACTTGGGAAAAGAAAGAGTATGGCTGATTAGGACTGGAATGTGCTATGGAGTAGTGAGGGAGAAATCTAGATCAGCAGAGTGGAGCCAAATTATAAGATCCTTCAGAAACTTTTCATGAAAGAATGAATTTTTCATTTTCAACCAGTTGCATTAGTTTCGTCTAGATACTGTCAAATATGCTTTCTTTCAATATTGCCTATGATTACTTTTATTCCATTAAGAATGGTAATGTTTGACTTGAAAGTTCCTGAAAATCTAATCGATTATAAATGTAATGAAGATGTGCTTTATCTCTGGGATCTCAACATAAAGAAAATCCATATCCATCATCTAGTAATGGATACATATATATATATATATATATATATATATATATATATATATATATATAACCTAATGACCATTAGCAATTGCTTTAGTTTTCACAGTAAGCATTTATTCTTCTTCAAATTGGCACAGGAAAGATATAATCTGAGTAACCACTACAATTTTACGTAGTCTTCGTTCTCAGTAATATTTTTCCCTTCTGCAATGATGGAAAAGAAACAGAATTAATTATAGGAGACACCCAGATAATGATGTTGGAAAGCTGTGAAACAAATGTGCCCATTCTGTCTCTTGAGAATTTTCATTAACACATCTTGGTACCAGACATTTGATCAACACATTTTTATTAAAAACAACTTGAAAAGACATATTCTGGCAAGAAGAAATTACCTCCAGCTTCTGTTCAAGTTCCGTTAGTGAGCTGCACAATTCAGTAACAGATTCCAGAACCTCTTGGTGTTTTGTTATTATTTTCTCAGCATATTTCTGCCCTTCTTCCAGACCTGGCAAAGGGTGGGAAGGAGGGAAACTATTTAAAGGTAAATCTTTCAGTGAAAAAATCCAAAAAAAAAACCATCCTATCACTAGAATGTTAAGGGATCATAGCCAGCTATCCTGACAAAGTACCTGTGCTATCCAGGATGTTACTATCTTAAGGAAAGACTGAGTGACTTGAAGACACCTAGTTTGACAGGATTTCTTGTTCTCTAACCTCAGTATTCCATCTGTTGTCTCCTTGATTTTGTATGGGCTGTTCTTCACATCTGGAATATTCTCTTTCCTCATTTTAGCCTCTGGAAATACCCCACCTCCTTTCAAGGCTCTTTTTTGTGCCACCTCCCATATGAGACATATTCTAGATCCCTGAGTTCTAGAAATCTTCACCTCACTCTTAACCCTATGTTTTGTTGTTATTCAGTCATGTCTAACCCTGCGTGACCCCATTTGAGCTATAATTTTACTTGTTTCCTAAATGGATATTTTTGCCTTTGAGAATGTGACAAGAGGATGGGGGGAGAAATCTTTGGATACTTAAGTATAACAAATTCTTGGCTCTTTTTGGTCTCCCTCATTTTTATTTTATGGTACTTTTGCTCTTGCTTTATTTTCTATTACTCTGGAGTACCTGGAAAAACCAGAGGTGTAATGTAACAACAAGGAACTGCATGATTGTTGACTGAAGGATGTTGTGAGCCACCATGGTTACCCATTCCTAGATACTTGATCATATTCCAAAGGGAAAATATCCCCTTGGCAGAAACTGTCATCAAATTTAGCATTCTGTGGCCACCTGGTGCTGTACCCACCCAAGATGGATTTGACTGGTCACTGAATACCATCCTTGCTCTCATAGGAATGATACCAGAGAATTCACAGAACATACTCATCAGGTTCTTTATCACCATACTATCCAAGCCCAGCTGACGGACTCTCAGATAGGGGAACTGTTCAATAGGGGCTTTAGGAAGGCAGGATTTCTCAGTTTGACAGGTAGGATATATTTCCTGCTCAAGAGGAAGAAAAAAGAGATTATATATTTGCTAAATGATAAGTAAGGGAATACGGGACAGAGATGGGAACTGGGCCTGAGATTTCATTGGAAGAGGGAATTCTCAGATAAGAAAATTCCACCAAACCTGGTATTATTCACCTTCTCTGCAACTAATAGGGTTAGGGATTGTGATGTTTGAAAAATTTGAGAGACAAAATTTCAGGGTAATTACCAATCATTTTATTAATTATGGGTCTATTGGCAAGACCCCAACAAGAGTTACCTATATCAAGTGAAGTGACTATATCATTTAGTGACTTGCCCAAGGTCACACTGCTGGGGTCTCTCACAGCTGGAATGTGAACCCAGATCTTTCTGGTTTCATGGTCAGTTTTCTACAAACTGATACCATGTTGCCTCTCACACGGAAAAGAGACAAGACGGTCTTTTTCTTCTTTCATCCACAATGAGCTCAAAACATTTCACAGAGATTCAAGAGTGGTTTCCCTTAACCCTCTGTGTATTTAAAGGGTAAAGGGGTATTTTTATTTGTTTATTTATTCCTGGCTTTGTTCTTTAAAATGTCTCAATTTCTTATCTTCCATTATTTTTTACTGTCCAAGGTTATTATTTTATTCTGGTTTTGTTGTTCTAGAGATGAACAATGGAATGGGGTGAAGAGAAGGCAGCAGGGAAGAACAGGTTAGAGAAAGAAGGAGGTTAAAGCTTGCATTTCCTAGCTTCTTTTTGCAGGATTTTCTCTCTCTGATCACCTCCATTTAGTTGTGCTGGATTTGGGACTCATCTCGAGTCTTGGAGCAGGTCAGTATGGTGAGGAGCCCCAAGGGCTTGAAGAATGCAATTTTCCACAGGATTAAGCTCAGTACAGATTTGTTCAACAGCACATCACCAGAGGCGTTCCAAGAGCTCTCACCATATAAGCGTTTAGACAGGGCAGTGATCTCCTCAATCCTCTCTTCTTGCTGAGGCACCGTAGGCATGATAAATTTATTGAACTGCTTGTGAAGAATGTCTATAGCCTCCTTTGTCTTGCACTCCATGGAGTATTTCCCAACTCTAACAACTGTAGCACTGGCTTCTTCACACCAAAATTGACACTAAGTTAATGGGAAAGAGCAAAGAGATTGAAAAAAGAGCCATCTGTGTGAAGTTCATGATGGTAGTCATGGGAGGGTCTATTTTGCATTTCCAAGAATTCCCTTGCTCATTTGGGAATATTTTCTAAATTATAATAAAACAGATGGCAGAAAGTGATCTCATTGTTTTGTATTTGGGCAACAAAGAGACAAGGTATTAGAGAAATATAGGATCTGATCTGGCTGCTTTTCTTCCTTAGATTTTTCTGAATCTTCTCTACAATACCTTGAGAGAGAATTACTTTCTGCCAACAAGAGTAAACTTAACTTACAATTAGTATTTAGCACTTTTAAAAAAAAGTCCCAAATATTGACTCCAAAGTTTAAAAAAAAAAGAACCAACTAAAACCAATCAATATGGTCAATGTTACATGTATACTCTACTGTCAATAAAACATTTTAATGTGTCCAAATAAAACCACTTGTAAGGATAGTATTTAACCCATGAACAGAAGGGAGCTTATTTAGGGAGGAGTACTTTGACCTATCATTCAGCAAAGATACCGGTCATATTTCCAGAGCTTAGAGGAGAATTGAAACTGTTTTATCACTAAAAATAAATAACAATGATGAAAGGAATGTGTCTGACACAGGACAGAAGCCCTCTTGCTGGGTGAGAGATAAGGAAAGCCCAGCCCTGTTAGGAGCTAGGCTTTAAATAAATGTCACATAGCAGTGACAAAATTGTCAACTTGGTTCACATATAGAAGAATGATTAGCCTTAATGCAATGTCTAAGTGATGAATTTAATTGTATTAAAGGCAACAAATGCACACACTGTGCATTAGTCATAGTAAATCTATTATATTGTACACAATGCTTTCATAGTATAAAGTTTCCTAGGTATGTAATATGAAAACATTTATTCATAATTTATTTTATGCACGTGCATATATATAAATAAATGTATATTATATATATGTGTGTGTGTGTGTGTGTGTGTGCTTGTGTGTATACATGCATGTATGCATCCATCTACGGTGTCATGGAAAGGCAATTGGGCTTGAAGTAGGGTACATCTGGGCTCAAATCTCCCCTCTAACACTTACTAGTTATGTGACCCTGTGTAAGTCACTTAGTAGAAAATCATAAACAGGGTCCTAAATCCAGATTTCCCTAAACTGACAAAAATGACAGAGCAATCTCCTATTCCAGTATAGAGTAGCCTAAATCTCACCACCATTGCTAAACACAAAAATATTCCCAGCATAATTCTTCCTACCAATATGGACACATTAAGAAATACCTGAATCCTTTCAAAGTTTGAGAAATATATGCAAATTGCTAAGGTTTTTTTTTTTTTTACCAAATTCCAAGGTGATTATAAATATCTATTAGTCTATTTGCAACCCTTGCATTTCTTCTATGTCTAAAAACTTAATTAGTAAAATAGAGAATTATTTGCTTTAAGGTTAGCCTCCCAATCTACTCAAATGTTATGAACATGTTATGAACAGGTCAATTAGACTAGGTCCCCTCATTACTCTTTCTGTACTCTGAGCTTGTTCAGGCTTGGGTTAGTACCTCTTCCATCAACTCCTGAAGATGCTCAGTCAGATCCAAATTCTTCTTGTAATCTTCCACAACTCTGCCAAATTCATCTACTTGTTTCTTCAAGTCCTTTATTGATTCCAAAAGGATTGTTGTTTTATTTTTTGGATAATTTAATAAAGAATCGGATATTTTGTTCTCAAAATTTTCCATTTTTTTCTTTAGAGTCTGAGCAAAAGAAAAAGATTATATTTATAGTTATGATAATATAAGAAAAATTATTTCTATTTATAATAACAGAGACATTCCTAAGAGCAATGACCTAGAAAAAATGAAGAGATTCTTCTCTGTTGTCTTTTAAAAATCCTAATGATCACAACAATATATTTTTTTAAGATTGCTTTTTCTTTCAGATTAGCCAGAATTCTTTTTTTTTTCTTTTTGAAGCATTAGATTCATGGTAGTTAGCCAACTCTTAGGTGAGGAGTCCAAGGGCACTAAAAATAGTAGGAGTTACTGAAACCCTGTCTATGTTAGCTTCCTACAATGCACAAAGCCAATAGTTGGTTGGGACTTTAGAAGTGAAAAGTGAGAAGCAACAGAGATTACTATACAGTTCATGAGGTTTAATACATACCTGCATTTTTTCAGCATAAATATCCACCTGTTGAATTTGGTTTTTGAGAGCTTTCAAATTGCGAGCCTTTTCTGTTTTCTTGGAATAGTTAAATTTCAAATTGTTAAATTTCTTTTTAATATCTTTGAATGATTCTCTATGCTGCAATTGGAGAAAGAGAAAGTGCATTTTAAATGACATTAATATCTTACTTTAATGATTTGTTATCTCAATATATGAAGGTAGTGATCAATCTTATGTATTTTGACATGTTTAGAGCACTGTTTAATAGAAAATAGGTCTGTTTAAATGAATATATGTATATGTATGCTTGTATATGTATATATGTATACATATATTTTATAGATGTATGTATGTATTGTATATTACATGTATAGATGTGTGCATATATGCTTGTGTATATGTTTGTACATATGCATGCACACACAAATATATAGTGTGTATGTATACTTATGAATGTGGGTGTATATGTATTTATACACACAGATATACATATATGTAATAGGTCTGTAAAACTACAATCCCCAGGTCAAATCCATATTGCTGACTGTTTTGTATGGCTATAGCTAAGAATGGTTTTTACATTTTTGAATGTTATTTAAAATATTTAATATTAAATTAAAAGTGATAATCAATGACTGTTAAATATTATTTTAATATATAAAAATCATTTTTAGTTTGCCAGGATGTTGTGTGCTAACCCTTGCTCCAGACTTGTAATTTCATTAGTCATAAGGAAACTTCCTCTGTTGATGGAGATTAGCTATTTTCTGCAACTTACAGGCTAGCAAGTTTCCCTGAAGCACTGGATGATTGTTTGATTTGCCAAGAGTCACACAGAGAGGCAATATCAGAGGATGAGCTTGAAACTAGGTCATCCTGATTCCAAGAGCAGTCCTCTATCAACAACTGCTCTCCAAAAATGGAAAAAAAAAGTGGTGAGAATCTCTAAGCTAGTGATTTTTAATTTTTTTGTGTGTGTCATGGACCCCTTTGGTAACTTATGGTGAATGAAGCCCATGGATCCCTTTGAAGAATATTTTTAAATGCATAAAATAAAATACACAGGATTACAAAGGAAACCAAAAGTTGGTGAAAATGAAGATGTGACTTATTTTTCCATTCAAGTTCTTGGACCCCCTGAGATTCCTGGACCCCAAGTGAAGAACTCTAGGTTTCATTTCCTAGGCTTCTTAGCAAGATAATTTCTGATGCTGTCATTTCTGACACATTTTACAAAGCACCCTACATATATTATCTCTGTGAGTTTCACAATGGGACTGTGAACTAGGTGGTGAAAATTTTATATCAGTGGAAACTAGGACTGGTTGTTCAAGTGATCTCATTCTATCTCATATCCTTCAACATATTGCCTCCTGTGTCATCCACACTCCTGCATTTATTTTCAATCTCTCCCGCTCTGCTGACTCATTTCCTACTGTTTACAAACATGCTCATTTCTCCTCTATCCTGAAAAAACCCATTCACTTGATCTTTCCACCCCTTCTAACTATTGTCCTATATTCTTCTGCCTTTTGTAGCTAAATTCCTCAAAAAAGCTGTCTATGATATGTGCCTCTATTTTCTCTCCTCTCACTCTCTTCTTAACCCCTGACAATCTAGTTTCTGACCTTAACATTACACAGAAATTGCTCTCTCCAAAGTTACTAATGATCTCTTAGTTGCCAAATCCAATGGCCTTTTCTCAGTTCTCATTCTCCTTAACCTTTCTACAGCCTTTGACACCACTGATCACTCTCTCCTTGAAGCTCTCTTCTATGTTTTGGTGATACCACTCTCTCCTAGTTTTCTTCCCACCTATCTGACCCCTCATCCTCTGTCTCCTTTGCTGGATCCTCCTCTGAATCGTGCCTTCTAACCATAGGTATCCCTTGGAGTTCTGTCCTGGGCCCTCTTCTCTTTTCCTTCTATTCTACTTCACTTGGTATATTCATCAGCTCCCATGGATTTAATTGCCATCTTTATGCTGATGATTCTCAAATCTACCTATACTGCCCCAATCTCTCTGTGGGCTTCTAATTTTGCATCTCCAACTGCAGACATCTCAAATTGGATGTTCAGTAGACATCTTAAACTCAATATGTCCAAAACAGAACTCATTATCTTTCCCTTAAACCCTCCCCCTCCTACTTTCCCTATTACTGTAGAGGGTAGGCTAGCAGTCTAGCAGTCATCCTGGATTCTTTGCTACCCCATATCCAAGCTGTTGCCAAGACCTATTGATTTCACTTTTGCAGTATCTCTCAAACACACCTCCTTCTCTTTTCTTACATTGCCACCATTCTCACTTACCTTTCTCATCACCTCATGCCTGGACTTCGGCAATAGCCTATTGGTGGGCTTGCCTGCCTCAAGCCTCTCCCCACTCCAATCCATCCTCCATTCAGTCACTAAAGTGATTTTCCTAAAATACAGGTAGAGTCATGTCACCCGTCCCGCCCCCTTCTCCCTACTCCACTCAGTAATCTTCATTAGCCTTCTATTGCCTCACTAAATGCTCTGTTTGGCATTCAAAGTCCTTTATAACCTGCCCAACCCTCCTACCTTTCCAATCTTCTTACACCTCACTCCTTGACAGGTAGTCTTTGATCCAGTGACACTGGCCTCCTGGCCAACAACACACCCTATCTCTTGGCTCCAGGCACTCTCACCCCTATGCCTGGAATATTCTCCCTTCTCCACTCTGATTACTGACTTCCTTGGATTCCTATAAGTCCCAATTAAAATCCCATTTTCTATAGGAAGTCTTCCCTAACCCCTCTTAATTCCATTATCTTCCTTTTCTTAATTACTTCCTCTTTGTCCTGTATATATCTTGCTTTGTATATATTCATGTGCATATTGCCTCTCCCACTAGATTGTAAACTCCTTGAGGGCAGCAACTGTCTTTTGGCTCATTTTGTATTCCCAGCACTTAGCACAGTGCCTGGCGCATAGTGCACACTTAATAAATGTTTATCGATTGGTTGATTTGTACACAGCTAGTAACTACAGGAGGGTAGGATTTGGATCCACTTTATAAGTAGCAGAAGGGAATAAAAACCCAGTTGTCTGCTTTCATAGCTCCTTTGGCTATAATATACTTATAAAGGAATTATAGAGGACTGTTAATAAAGTCCTCTAAAGAATTGATAGCTAGGTCCTGATTAGTATGAATAATGAATATTATGAAGTGGTCACAAATTTTTTTTAATGTGCACAACATATTTTCATTGGACTGAAACCAATCACAATATTTTACAGAATTATAACTTTGAAAAGTGCAAATTTGAATACATGTGACCATTTCCCACACTAATCAGGACCTACCTGTACTCTAAGTTCTTATTTTTTTTTTACTATGCTATGATTCTTATATTCAATGGTTTGAATATGGGGTACAGCAAAAATATTAATGGAGGTTTAAGTTTTATTAGCTTAAACATCTACTAAGAGTTTTTGGATATGCTGTATAATTATATAAGTGTACTCTAACTTTTAGTCTGATTCTTTCCTTTTTTTTTCAACTCAGATCAGCTCTCACAAATAGCTACCACGTGTAGAATTCTCTTAAGTCACCTAGATATATCTATATAAGGATGGTAAGTGGAGAACTGAAAATGAGGCATAAATTGTAGAGTAGAAGATTAGAACCAATATGGACTTGGAGAACGTTAAGTTTTTGCTCTGAATAATTTAGCCAATTATATTCATCATGTATTTTCTGGAAGAGTGTTGCCATTTGGAGATCATTGAACACAAAGTCTAAGAGTAATCACCATTGTATCCAGGGAAAGCAAAATTATCTTGTGACAAATGAGAATACCTGACCATGGAACGAAAAAGCCCACTTTTTTATTCCACATTTAATTGACCCATTCTATTACAAACTATGTCAACCTGACAATATTTCCCAGAATTTAAGAACACACTGAAAATATTACCAACACAGGAAACACTGGAAAGCCCCTACTTTTTGTGCTCTCCACCATTCCCTAAAATAGGGAGGAACCCAACAATAAGCAATACTTGTTTTAAATTCATATGGAGGCATTTATCTGAAAGGCTTGGCCATATTATATCTGGTAACTTGATTCAATAAATATTTATTGAGTGTCTAGTCCAAGACACTGTGAAATGTGAGCTGTTAATAGAAGCTGGGATAACATGTAAACCATCTCTTAATGACAGCAAACAAATGATTTCAGAAGGAATGAAGATTGCACACAAGGACAGTTATTAGTGTCATAATAACACCCTGGCTGCCCTACAAAGAATTTTATCAGAGTGATTATTTAAAATTCTGTTATATTATGGGAACAAACATCTCAAGGGGTCAACTCTGTCAAGATATCTTTTGGAATTATCTTTAACACTTAGGGAAATCATTGGCAAAGTGCCAGCTGATTTGAATAATTGGAACAATATCAGCATTGCCTCTACTATTATCATGTAAAAGCTAGAATTCTTATCTAGATTCACCTATGAATGATTAATAGCATTTATGATGTTAATGTACTAAATATGATTATTAAACACAAGTTCTAAGTAATAATTAAACCAAGGAGATGGAGACATATTAAACATCTCCATTTATAAAGTATAATATTTAAGTAGTATGCTTTGTATAGAAAAAAACTTTATATGATCCAAAAATATAAGACACTTCTCACAGTAAGGGCATCTAGTTGATTATTGGTTGGAGAATTGTCAAGTAAGAATTGCATCATTGTCCAATTAACATGTTTACCGAAGAATTAACAAAGTTTTAAAATACTCTGTCATCTGGAGATTAGGAGGCATGTGAGCTTGATATAAAAAGGGGAAATGAATTCAATCATTGGAGCAAAATATCAAGTCCTATATTCATACATAACTGTGGCAGGTGCCTTCTTGATCCCAAAGGGCATAACTGACTTAGACTCATCTGCAACTCCAGGCATACCATCTATCATGCTTGAGAAAACAGAGAGTACCCATGATATGCCCATGGATCATTTGCATTATCCCAAAAGATCAATTAGTTTGGTCTGACTTTTTTCCCCTGGATTAATTAACCTCTTTATTAAAATCCACACAAAACCAAACAATTAGCAATAAAACTTTGGTCAAAGGGAAAGGTTGGGATTCTGTGTGATGTTCAATGTGCTACAACTGTTCCTTCATACTAGAAAGATTAATATCTCTTTGAAGCCAAGTTGATTAGGAACAAGTCTTAGATCTAATCCTTAAACTCCATACCATGAAACTTGAAAAGCCAAGCTCAAATGCAGAAATGCTGATAAAAGATGAGCAAGAGTTTATTTCTGTTTACTTGAGTGTATGCCCTTCTGCCAAAGATGATTTATAAGGCCAGAGAATCTCTTCATGGCAATGTGGGTATGTTGAAATGGGATCTGCTCATTTCTGACACATGAGATCTCTTGTCTAACATTTGCAGCTGCTGATACTTTTCCCTTTTGGCCTCACTGGAGAACCAATTCAAACTTAAAGCCATGTGCTTTTCCCAATCCACATTCAATTCTACCACCATTCTAGGTGGAAGTTATAAGCAGCGACAGGATCCTGTAGAAGATTTTGTATCTAGTGCAATAGAAAGATCTCTTAGGCACTCCTAAAGTTCTCACTTACTAACTTCAACTTAAAAAACCTAGCAAACCCTGTCATCCCTGGTTTGTTCTGCCCTCCCCACCCCACCCCACAATCTTGCTTCTGTTCTCTCATCTGACAGAACTAGGTATCATTCTTATTCATCCATGGTGTCATGATTCATGCAGCTGTTTCTAATTTTAGTCAGCCTGTCAAATGTGGAGAATGGTCAGAGATGTCTAAAGCCAACTGCTAAACTTGAGAGTATCAGAAGAGGCAACTGATAAAAGCATAGGCAAGAGTCACCATATATTGGGTTTACCAAAATAATAATGATAATAACATCGTGGTGATTGAAATGAAAACATATTCATACATTTAAAAAAAAACACTTTTGGAAAACTGGAGGAAGTTGGATTTCTAAGTCTTTGGCTTTTCTGTCTCTTCCCCTACCATTTTGGGGCTGTGCTTTAGATAGTAGACATAAACAAGCACTCACAGAGAAGATATTTGGGCCAGTTTACATGTGGAGAAAGCAACTGAAATAGAGTTACTTCACTTAATACTTCTAGAATCCATGATTTCATGGGTAGAACTAAATGCCCCTTTTATAGACCACAGGATTACAGATTTGGAGCTGGAAGGGACCACTGAAGCTAAACCCGATCCTCTCATTTTATAAATGAGGAAATTATAGCTGAGAAAAGTTAAACGATTTGCCTAGGATTACATGACTATTAAATACGTGAAGTGAGATTTGACTCCAAGCCCGGTGTTTTCTCCGCTGCCCCACCCAGGTGCGTATTGACCTTAACCTTCTACAGCTTACTAAACAGTCTTCATGAGACATTGTGGATGCAGCAAAAGCCTTCATCTGGTGGCCATTTTTCTGATGAGAGGAGGTAACATAGCATAGCCTAGTGAACATGAAGTACTGAACTAGGAATTAGGAAAGCCTGAGTTCGAATTTTGCTTCTGATGATTACTGGATATTGTTGTCGTTCAGTTGTCCTGACTGTTCCTGACTCCATTTGGGGTTTTCTTGGCAAAGATACTGGAGTAATTTGTCATTTCCTTCTCCAGTTCATTTTATAGATAATGAAACTGAGGTAAACAGGGTTAAATGACTTGCCCCAGGTCACACAGATAGCAAGTGTTCTGAGGCTGAATTTGAATTTAGGTCTTCCTGACTCCAGGCCCAACTCTCTATTCACTGAGCCACCTAACTGCCTTCTTACTGGATATGTGACCACACATAAGTATGGTTATCTCTGTGAGCCTCAGTTTCCTCATCTGTAAAATGGGTGAAATGATACCTATAATATCTACCCCACAAAATTTTCTCAAGGCACAGATGAGAAAGTATGTAAAGACCATTGGAAAATTGAAAGTCCCATATAAATGTCAGTTATTATTATGAGTCTTCTGAAATTTAGTTGTTTTAGTTATAGAACGACAGACACATGGTCCATCTCTAGACCAAAGTTTGAGGACTTAACAGTTTGATAGATTCCCAGAGCTAACACTGTTAGAATAGAACTTCACGGAACCAAGGTCATTGCCACCCTACAATGAAGAATCAGTAGGATTTTAATGGAAGAAATACATTTTCTGAGTAGATGACTAGGGAAAAATGACAGTTATTACTTTAAAAGTGTAATCTTTTTCAAAATAAGTCAGAGTCAGATATTAGACTCTGAGTCTGTTGAAAACAAGTAGACTGAGATAGAAACAACGAACAAAGATTCAGGTGAAGTTTCCATTTCTTAGGTTTGCCTGACCTGGCTGAAAGTAATCCTGGTATATGAATCCTGGCATTTATAGGCAGTGTGTGGCCACAATCCATTGGTATAGGCAACACAGCACATTTTTCAGTAGAGAAAATGCATCAAAAAAGCCAAGTATTTTACTGTAACTGTCCCTTGAGCGCAACCGTAAAATGTCTATAACTTCAGTGCTTCAGGCCCCTCCCCTTTTTATAAGGCCTTTCTTCCTTTTAAATCCTTTCCTATCCTTGTCTTACTGCAATGGACTTCCCCTCCCCAATTACCTCACTGTTGTCTATAACTAATTAAAGAAAAGCTTTCTGATCAAATTGCTCATACTGGGACTAAGGGAATGAGGGAATGTGTGCATTCTATTCTAGCAGTAGACTCATAGGTTTAGAACTGGAAGGGACTCTTAGCGACCAGTGAGTCTACCCTTCTCATTGGGCTCTGATGGCTCAGAGTGAATGTAAACAGTAATTGTTTTTGTTTTGGCCAGAAACCCTGAGCGTCTTCCCCTTTCAGATCAATTTTTTAATTAAGTAAAAGAAGCCATTCCTTGGTTCTTTTCTTACTTAACCTTAATCACTGAATGGGTGTTGCCTCAGTCAAAGTAAGAACTCAGAAAGACCTTAGTCTTAAAAAGGTTAAGGTCTACCCACTGAATTCTGGGTCCTCTCCAGTTGCCCTGATCTATATCTTGCCACTGGACCTTCATGGCTCCTGAGCAGAGAGTGAGGCTGGTGACTTTGCACAGCCCTGCCTCACTTAAATCCGATTCACTCGCAAGTCATGGCATCACCTTCCTGATGTTACAGTCCTCTTCAAGAACAAAGAATAAACAGCAACAACAATACTAGCACCTATCTCCTAGGGTTGTTGTGAGGATCAAATGATTTTAACATATGCAAAACATTTTTAAATGTGCTAAAGTTAGCTATTATTATGGTTCTTTTAATCTTATTAATAACAAAATATTATTATTTGAAACACCCCAGTTCCAAGTCTAGTACCGTATTAACCACACTGCTGCTGCCTCAGATGCTATTCTAAGTATGAACATTTTAAAAGAGGAAATTAAGAAAAAGTCAGTGCTGCCCAAAGTTCAGGTATTAGAGCAGGAGATATCTTGGGGTCTTTAGGATCCCTTCCCTCCCTTTAATTCCCTTCCTGTTCCTTTCTTTCTATACTAACTGTTGTCCAGAAGCCTACTATTCCCAACTCCCAAAGTACAGACCACTGAGCCAATCATAGCATTATAAATATTTGAGGTAAAGGATAGTTCTCTTGTATGAATAATTCTTAAGTGGACTATTTAGAAAGAAAAGGGAGTTTTTCTTTCTTTCCTTCTTTCTTTTCTTTCTTTCTTTCTTTTTTCCTTCCTTCCTTTCTCTTTTTTTCTTTCTTAACATCTTGGGGCACAATTATTCAAACATTTTAGTCATTGAACAAACTTTCTGTGTTGATTAGGGTTCATCGTGATCTGAGGGACCAGAAAACTAAATTTAGTTTCTTTAAAACTATGTTTCTCTGGATCTTTTGGAGAATAATTAATTCTGAAAACTTCTGTTTTCTGAATAAGCTAAATTTTTATCCCATTAAGCATCAAAATAGTTTGTATTTTACTCATTTTCTTTAGATTTCTTCAGAAAGAAATCTTTTAAAAATGTATCACCTACTTCCCTGAGTTATTAAGCAGAATATGCTGTCAATAATTTAACCTGTTCTCAATGATTAGAATCATCAAGATGTATACTCATCATTGGACTGGGCTCATTCGCCCCTTCGCTAACTTGCACCAGTATTCTGTTCATTTTCATTCCTTATAGAGTATAGGATTTTTTCTCTACTAACATGCTATGCCAATGCCTGAGAATGACTCTGAAATAATCCCGTAGTCTCAAAAGCTGTGCAAAGCTTAGACAGGCCCTATCCAGCCAGAAATGTTTTAAGTACAGGTTGAATGGTGACAGTTTTGTCATCTGAAGAGCAGCATACTTGGTGGATTTCCCCCACCTATGGCCACAGAAAAACATTATACTTGATAAGAGCTAGCATTTATATATTACCTTAAGAATTGTACAACACCTTATAAATATTATTTTATCCTCTCAACAACTTGGGGGGTTCCTATTATGATCCTCATTTTACAGATAAGGAAATCGAGTCAAACAGGTTAAGAGATTTGTCTAGGGCCATACAAGTAATAAATGTTAATGGCTAGATTTGAGGGTTTGTAAAAAGAAATCATCAAGTTTGTTTGAATTGTGTATGAAATAATTACAAGTAGGCCCTGAGTGAATGGCCTGAGAGACTCCCCTATATGTAAATTTCACACACAGCACATAGGCATAGACATTGTGGTATCTATTTTGGGCTGCTGAGAGGACTTTTAAAAATGTATTTATTCTTTGGGTCTCATCTATGTTCTAGATAGAAGAGCTTCAAATAGGTAATGTAATGTATCATTATTATTATTATAGAACAGTTTAAAAGTTAGATGATATGTGTCTAAAAGTATTTGACCAGAATGATTATTTTGAATGTCATTGACCTATTTCCTTCTCTCTCTCTCTATTCTCGATCAGGGACATATTAACCATGTTGGTTAATGAAGAAAATAGACTTAAAATAAATTGATCACATTAAATTTAGAAATTAAAAAAAATAAGTAACCAAACTAGAATAAGCAATGTGGTGTCATAGAAAGGGTACTTAACAGGAAAGATCAGGTTCTAGTTCTGATTTTGACATGGTATAACTTTGGTTAAGTTTCCTACCTGGGCCTCAATTTCCTCATCTGTAGCACAAAAGAGTGGTAGGAGATCATATCTAAGATCCCTTCCAGCCTCACCAGCCCATGATTTCATGACTTCTTTCATATGGTACAATGGACTGTTAACTTGTTCCTCTGATGGGGCAGCAAGGTGGTACAGTGGATAGAAAACTGGCCCTGGAGTCATGAAGACCTGAGTTCAAATTTGACCTCAGGTAGCAGCTGTGAGACCCTGGGCAAGTCATTTAACTCTGTTTGCCTTAGTTTCCTCATCTGTAAAATAAGCTAGAGAAAGAAGTGATAAACCACTCTAGTATCTTTGCCAAGAAAACCCCAAATGAGGTCACAAAGAGTTGGATATGACTGAATGACTGTACATCTTTTCAGTTGATGCAGATTGCCAGACACACACAAAAATCTACAGTGATGTTCAAAATGTATGCATAAATATATTCTAGGGTGAAATTAAAAAATATTAAACCAACCTTATCTCTCAGACTTAAAACAGTGTTTTATAATGTTTGACAAAGGTGACAATAATTTTCTAAGTCATGCTATACAACTATCCACCTATAAACTATGCTATACAACTGTTCATGCTATAAAAAGTCCACCATTTTTTTACATTAAATCAGGTGGAAGTTGCTTATTAGTTTGTTGTTGTTGTTTTGCCTATAAAGGGCATCATATCATCGTTCCACAAATACACTATTTTAACCCCCTTGAACAATTTACTTTTCCCAAACCCAATTTGGTCTCTCTTTGTGGTTGTTGTTGAGTCATTTCGGTCATGCCTGACTCTTCGTGACCCCATTTGGGGTATTTTTTTGGCAAAGATTCTGGAATGGTTTGTCATTTCTTTCTCCAGTTCATTTTACAGATGAGACATTGAGGCAAACAGTCCAGGGTCACACAGCTAGTAAGTATCTACATGGCTCAGTAGATAGAGTGCTGGTCCTGGAGTTACCTATGGTCTCCCTTCAGTGTAGTTTAAATCAGTCTAATTAAGATTGTGTAAATTGATTTTAGTATGGTCTGACCAGTTTTTTCTATCACTGATTGCTGAAATAACTGACTACACTATGCTATGGACTGACAACAGGTAGAAAATGCTTTGAGAAGACGAGTGATTTATATCCTAAAGAAAGAAACAGAGACCATGTGGATAAGACCCAACTAAACTCTACTTTCCAGGGAGATGCTGAGAGAAGAATATCCCAAGGACTCTGATTAGCCCACTGACAAGTGGTGGTCAATTAGTGTTCATGTAAACATCATTTGTGAAGGACTTTCAAATCTTGGCAGCCAAGCAACGTATAATAAATGTCCTTTCTATTAAGTTCTGTAGCTGACTTAATAAAATGGTAGGCTGCTGGGTAAGGAACCTAACATTATTGTTTTATGGAGTACCCTGTCCTCTGTAAATAATAATAAAAATTAGTTCAATAAAATTTTGTATTTTACCTAGTGTTTCAAGTGCCCCAGATGTCACAGTAATAATAATGTCTGTATGCCAAACACCACCATTTATTGCATTGTGGAATTCAGCTGTTTCTTGCTATTTTGAGTTCCATAACAGAAAACATAACAAGTACTCATTATTTAGACTAAGGACCACTGGAAATATACCTTACAATTATTTTTCCATTAAGCCTGCATTAGGTTGAAAAGCCCAGAGAGCTGATGCTGTTTTGCACAGCAGCTACATATTTTATGGTGAGAATCAAATCTACCCTAATTTACTGTATTTTTTACTTAGGTTTTCTCTTTCTGTTAATAATATAACATCAGGACCCACAAGGGCAATGTTCTTCAGCTTTTCTCTGGCCTCTCCCATTTTGTACATTCAAGTAGGCTGCATACATGCCTTTGCCTGGAATTTGCTCCTTCATCATAGCTTGTTGAAATTCTCTGTCTTCAGCCATGATCTTAGATACCACTTTCCTCTGAAACTTCTCTGGATCTACCCCTCTTCTCCAGGCAAAAATGATCTCTACCATGTCCAATTTTCCTAATGCATTTTGTCCTTAATTCATCCTGCCTTATATCTTACTCATTTGTGTATGTACTGTTTCCCACACCCAATCAGATTGTTCCCTAAAGACAGGGATTGTGTTGCTGTCGTTCTTTATCTTTTTATACTTGGCATCTAGCAGGCTACCACCAGGACCTGTTTTGTTGGTGCAGACCACTTTCATTGGTTCAGGAAGCATCAGAATTGCATATAAGTTTCATCTAAGTTCAGAATTCACTTCACTGATGCATATCAGAAACTGCCCTATGTTAGTGTCTTAAGGAATTATCCAGGACACTGAGAGGTTGTGAGTAACCTAGAATCATTTGGTCTCTAGGTAGCAGAGGTGAGCTTTGAGGACAGATTTTCCTGATTCTGAAGCTGGCTTCTGTCAATAAACACTTAATTGAATTATCATCCAGCATATATTCTTAGGTCATCTTTGTGTCTGACTTTACTTGTACTCTGCCCCATCCTCTTATTAGACTGTCTTAAAAGCCAAGATAATATCATTTCTTCTAAAAAGCCTTCCCTAACTAACTCAACTTGGGGTGGCTTTTCTTTTACTCTAAATTCCCTCAAAACTTATATAACAATTCATAATTATATAGCACTTTATAATGCTTTTTTTCCTGCCAATAGCCTTGTGGGTTAAGTAGTGAAAATATCATCCTTATTTTTTATATGAAAAAGCTTCAGCTTACCAAGATAAAACCACTTCATGCCTAAGACCTCATACCTAGTAGATAGTGAAGCTGATATTTGAAAACTCTGGGTCTTATGAAATCAGGTCTTCTGTGTTGACCACCATGTCCATGATATCCTGCTTTCTTCCCAAGTACAGTCTATACTATAGAAACATGACATTGCTTACAAGTTCTCTTACAATTGTCTTTGTTTCACATGTGTACGTTTTGATTCTCCAAAGAATCAAATTAGAGCTCCAAGTCTATATCCTGTACGTATCCTTTTTAATTGTAGAGCACCTTGTAGGGTTCATAGAAGAGGTGCTTAATAGATGCTTGGTTCATTAATAAGTTATTCATAGTATAGTGGAAAGAGCATTTCTTTGAATGTTAGGAGATGTAGGCTTAAATTGTGGCTTCCCCTTTTACTAGCTTTGTAATGTTGTAGCAGTCGTGTGACATCTTTAAGCCTTAATTTCTTTATATGGTTAATAAGGTTATTGGACAAGATGATATCTAAGGTTTCTTGAAGCTCTAAAATTTTAAGGTTCCATGATAGTTTTACCTCCAATTGAACTAAGCAATGCTAGGACTGCTGTTCCATTAGCAAATAAAGTGACAAATAATAGTAAATTTGTAAATTAGCTTTTGAATGACAGAAAAACAACAATGTTAAATATACCAACCACTCACTCAAGATACACAGGACTCCAAGTACAAACAACAAAATCTCTATCCCAGCCTACCCTGGTTATATCATTCAGTGCTAGAGATAACACTGAAACTCATATGATTGGCTGCCTCCCCCCCCTTTTCCGTCTCTAGTCTAGGAACACAGAGCAAAACTCTCCTATTAGACCACAGAACCAGCTGTGTGCACTAGTCTTTGTTATAAGGCTGGTCATCCCTGATATCACCTGGCTGGCTAATCCAGAAACACTTTTGTCAGTCCTGGAAGCTACCTTTGTAGCTCTGTTCCCCCTGGCTTCTGGAAAGGCTTTCTACCCTGAGGTGGTAGCCCTATAAATAGAAGTACTGAATCTGGGATCCCATCAGCCAGACCCAGCTCCACAGATGACAGACCCTGGCTAGTCTCCCCATAGTACAAACAGACACTGGGCTAAGGGCAGCTGGAGGTAGTCCTACTTATGTCATCAATAAATTCAGAAATGCCTTGCTTGACTATCTCTGAAGGATTAGGAATGATCACTTTTGTACAGTAAACACAATGATAAAGAAGGAATGAGTCACATAATCATAGAATTTGAAAGTCAGCAGCCATATGATGTGACCTTGAGTACAGGAAAGTGATTTTGTTCGGGAACAAGGGATCATAAGGCCGTATTAGAAAAAAAATTACAAAAAAAATGCTTCCCCAGCTGCTCTAGTCAAAATGTATGAGACTGTAGTCCTGTTTTAGAAATGAGCTGAAGTCCCTGGGTATTTTCTTTAACAAAGCCTTGCAAGTTCTTACTAAGAAAGGAAATGTTAGTTGCAGACTATAACTTGGGGGCACCCAGAAGACCCAATTATTATATCTCTGGATAGCAGAGGGACTATATCTAATAACTCACAGCCCCAAACTAGCAAACTTGTCTCAGTCCCAAAAAGCTATATCTCCTGGGTCACAAAAAAAGGATAGCAAAGCTCTACAATCATTTGCACAGGACTGAAATAAAAATAGTTGTCAAAGCTCTGTTCCTGTTTCCCTCCTGTTGTTCTGGATCTAGAAGGGAAGGGGCCACATTCTCTCTCATGCCATGTTCAAGTCATGATCATTTTATAGGACATGCACCTGCCTGAAATCTAAAACCACAGGGCTAATTATGCTGTGGGTAATGGCAAGTGGGTATTCCCTGCATTTTGGAACTAGGCCACTGCTAAGTGACTGATTTTTCTTACTATGTTACTATGAGATGACAGTTTCTGATAATATTTTTGGATCTAGAATTAATAAGATAAACATAAGTAGTATGGATTAGAGCAGGGCGTTCTCATTTCCTCGAGGGATGGAAAGGAACATTTAACTCAAAACTCAGAAGTACTCATTCTTGTTGCCCACCCTGGTACAGGCATATGCCCCACATCCTAATTAGTGCCATTGTCCTATTGTACCCAGGAAACCATAAGAGTCTGAGAGGTTAGAGTAAGAGGGGGAAGGGAGGGGTGGAATCTAGCTCATTCTCCTTCGTGTGATAGGAAACTGTGTGCTATTTAAGGTCTTAGTAAGTGATTTTGGCTAAGCTGAATAGCCTTTCTGGAATTTCCTTTTCATAAAGAGGGGTCTGGATAAACTGAAGCACAGTATCATAGATTTAAAGTTAAAAGGGGGCTTCTAGCTCAAATCCTGCAGTTTTGTGTGTATGTGTATGTATGTGTGTGTATGTATGTGTGTGAGAGAGAGACAGACAGAGACAGAAAGACAGAGAGAGACAGACAGAAAAAGAAAGAGAAACTGACAGAAGAATGACAGAGAGAAGAGAGACAGAGACAAAGAGAGACAGGGAGAGACAGAGACAGAAAGAGAGAGACAGAGGAGACAGAGAGACAGAGAGAAAGAGAGAAACAGATAGAGAAGAATGACAAAGAGGGGACAGAGAGAGACAGAGAAGAGAGACAGAGAGAGAGACAGAGAGGGGAGAAGGACAAGGAAAGGGGATAGAGGCTCTTTTGTTGCCTCATTTTACTATGATACATTTGTTTTGCTGGGGAAAAAAGCACTCTATTTGAGTAAGATCACACATTTGACCTTGTTAATCATAGGAATGAAGATTTAAGGAACCGTAGAAGTCATCTATCCCACTCTTATTTTACAGATGAGGAAATGAAGGGTTAGAAATGATAAGAGTTGCCCAAAGTCACACAGATAGTAAGTGGCATGCATTCCACTGCATTTTGTTACTCTGTATTTTTCCAAAGAATATTGGCCAATTTACCCAAAATTATATAGTCTCTACATTGAACTTCACTGATTTCCATATCCAGCTGCCTTGCTGATGACATAGGATCACAGAATTTAGAGTTAGCAAAGATGTTACAGGGATAAGAACAGCACCTCCCTTCCAGTTAGCCATTTTTGGAAGAAATCTATGTACTCTAGTTAGAAGCCATTTCAAAATCGGTGCTCAATATTACAACCAAAGTTTCTGTTCTGAACCACTGTTTCCTCTACATTGTTTCCTCTACATGAGAAGACATTCATATCATCTAAGCTTGAAAGAAGCTCAGATTCCCCAAACCCAGAGGTTACTACTGCTCAATGGATAAAAACCATTGGTAAATAGAAAGCCCCCTTCTGGTACACTGGGCACAGATGAAGAATAAATAAATACCAAGCAGTTGCCAGTGTTAGTGCATAGCCTAGCTTTTGGTCATTTACAGCTTCTTTCCACCAGACCTCATTTATCTCTTCTTTAGTAGAGCAGTACTGTAAAATGTGGGTCAGCTCCTCCTCATACTTATCGGCTTTGGAGTGCCAGGCCATACTGTCACCTTGGAGTATTTCGAGCTGCTGCTGGACAGTCTTTGCAGAAATATTAAAGCAAGTCTAGAAATGAGAGAGAGAAAGAGAAAATTACAGAGAAGAAAAGATCAAACAGTAATTATAGGAGTCTACTTTGAAATATGATGTTTCTAAACGACACCATTGTTGTTGTTTTTAAATAAAATGACTTCTGATTTCCCCTAACTGTAGCTTATTAAAATACAACTGTTTCAGAGAGAAGCCACCGTCAAATATTGGAAATGCTAACAATTACATTCCCAGACCTGAAGCTCTGTGTTCAGACCATTTGTTCATCAGATCCGACCATCTCAGAGACACCATTCATTATAGGGTATAATCTATCCTTCAAAAAGCATCAAATATGCATTAGAAAACTTGGTTCTTACACTATCATTTTCTTGTCATCTCCAACTTAACCTTAGGTTTGTTATGCATGTCTCGAATCTTTGCTCAGAAACTGCAAGGCTAAATTACAGATGCAGATTTGAGAACAATTTACGTTATTTGTACAAAGTAAGAGTCCTGCACCTTTTCCTCTCTTCTGCTAAAATCTCTTACAAAAGTAAATTTTTCCACGAAGATAAGCTTTCCCTAAAAATGATTCTTCTTAGAATAGGGATTGAACCGACCAACAGGAATAGCATTTTTTTCCTATCAATGTCTTTTGGAGTTTTTTTTTTCAGGGGATAAGGGGGTAATACTTTAGACATACTGTACCCATGCAACCCAGTAATAGCCTTAAAGCAATTGTCAGCAAAGAATCCATGATGACTTCACTGATGCTGTAATGGGATGTGGCCTTTTTTCACATCAAGAATTCTTTTTTATTTTTCAAATTAATTGGGGTCTAGTGTTTTATTCATTAGAGTTTTGAGTTAGTTTTCCTCTGTCAGCTCTTCTGGTGCTATTATTAGAATATTATAAAGCAGATCAGATATCACAGAAGAAGGAACTAGTGTTGCAACTTAGTGCCTAGAAATAAGGAGGCCTGAATTCTAATCCTGCCTCTGCTGCTAACTAGATGTATTCTGCTGGGAAGTCACTTCCCTCTCTAGCTCTCAGTTTCCTCATCTACCAAATAAAGGTATTGAACTCCAAGTTTTTAATCTAAAGAGACTGTCTCTAATGTTCAATGATTCCAGAACCTATAAATTTCATTTTCTGATTTCTACCTTTTTAGTTTGCTTTTTTTGCCACGGGGTGACATGGGGAAAAAAAGAAACAATTCTACCAATAACTACAGCTTATAATGTAGTATTGTGTTACAATAGGTTTTTAGCTATCAGGGAGACTGCTTTTATGTTGTAGTCCAACTTCCAGCTACAATTAGGTAACACTGATGTCTCTCTTCCAAATTGCTTACTGGTAGCTGCACTGCTGAAATGATGTCTGTTCCCGAGGACAGGGCCAGTTTATAAAGATGTTCTATGTGAGCCTGCTTTTCTTGAGAACCAGAGAGGAGAACTTTAGCACTGAAGGCGTCATCCCATTCAAGAACAGGCTCAAGAAACTCCACTTCTGATTTGGTGAGACTTTCCAGCTGAAATGCAATGGATTAACAATTACACAAAGTTTGCAACTTTTTCACTTTAATTTTTTTTAACCAGCTAGTTAAAATTCTACTAATCACTTCCTTAGTTATCAGTGTCATCACTATAATTAATTAATCAATTGCTTATTAAGTATCACAGTAATAATAGCTTGTTACTAAATAATTTTGATTACATAAAATAATTATCTCATTAATACCACATTAATAACTCCATAAGTGCTTAAATGACTTTAGAGGAAGAATTGAACACTGTATTCTGGGGCAGTTGGAAAAATACTCAATTTAGACTTTGAAGGAAGGGTGATAGTCAGATAAGTGGAAAAAAGGGAAAAGAACATTCCGAGATGGGTGTATGTGTGTGTCTACGTATATGTATATATGTGGAAAGGCACAAAAATGGAAATGTGAATAACATGGCGAAGGACAAAGATCAGTCCAGTTTGGCAAGAGTGAGGGTTTCCTGAGAGCAATGTCTAAGTGTGTTCCAGGGACTCTTCCCTTAGGGCAATGTCAAAGTGTGTTCTAGGAACTCTTTGGGTCCCTGAGACTCTTTCAGGGGACCTGCAAAGTCAAAACTATTTTCACAATAATATTAAGATCTTCCAATATCCAATATGGTAAATATCAAGGGATATATCTTATATAAAACTCTTTGGGGAGGGTCCTTAATAATTTTTAAGAATATGAAGAAGTCCTGAGCCCAAAATATTTGAGAACCACTGCATTAAGGAAAAGTCTTGATGAAAGAGAAATTCTAGAGAGGACTTTGAGGACAGGTTATAGAAGACCTCAGATGTCAGCTCAGTAGTTTATATTTTCCCCTGTAAGCAAGTCACAAAAGGCATTTTTTTGGTAAAATTAATTTTTGTTTATTTTCAGAAAAATAAAGTCTGAAAGGTAAGTGTTATAATTCTTACTTCTTCCTTGACTCGATAGAACCGGACTGCCTTAGACAGTATATTCTCATAATCTTCAAGTCTCTCCTTCTGTTCCTGGTGAAGTTGAGTGAGCTCCTTTACCTGTTGAGTTTTTTCCTTTACAGGGGCTCCTTCAAGGTTTAGCACTTCAAATACTTTTAGAATGTAGCAGACCTCAGCATCCAGTTGCTAGAAAATGAGAAAGGCAATAAAATGAATCCAATTTTTGGAAAGCCTCTTAATTGTGTGACTACCTTAATAAGGCATATCTGTCCCTAAAATTAAATGAACTAAAGATTTTTCTTAGAGCGAATCAAAAAAAGTTGCAATGTTCAAAAATGCTTCTTGTCATAGCATAGTAAAGTTTGTCATGGGGTACAGGGGGGAAGGAGGTACCTCTAACTGCTTTGAGATCACACTACTTATTTTAGGAAATACCAAAAAGTCTTCATAAAATTACAATAATATGCTAGGTAACTGCAGCAGAGAGTTTTTATTCATTAACAAGTGAAATAACAGAATTATGCTTAACATTAAATACAGACAAATGTCAGATAGTAAAACAAGAAAATTAAACAAATATGGGAAATTGTTTGCCACGTGTAAGTATGGCAGAAATATCATGAGAATGACTCAGTAGCTGAGCAGCAATTTTGAACTGTTACTTAAGAGGCAAGGGCACTGGGATTCGTAAATAGCACACAATACCCAGAAACCAAAAAGTGTTCTCCCATTATTGTTAGCACTGGTCAGATCAAACACTCAGGAAGTCTACTGTACTTTTTGATAATGTTTGGAGAAAACTGGAGTTGGGCTTGGAAGGAAGAGTGAGATTTAGGGAAGTGAAGAAAAAGGGGAAGAGCATTCCATGGAGGAAAAGTGACAAAGAACTTTCCCTTATAAGGAAGTTTTTTCCTTAAATTGGTCTGAAATCTACTTCTATGAAACTTCTACCCATTGCTACTAATTTTCTCCCTCAGGTCTCACAGAAAGAGACTAATTCCTATCCACCTAATAGTTCTTCAAATACTTAAGATCACTATCAAGTCTTCTGTAAGCTAACCATCTCTAGTTCCTTCATATGGTATGACCTAACTTCCTTTCCCTGGAAGTTCTCCAGTTTATCAATGAAATTCCTAAAATGTGATATGATGTGATATGATAAAATGTGATATAATTATAATCCCAGTGGGGTAAGAAGTTAAACACATATGAAAACTTATATAGTGCAAAATTTCAAATATATGGCATATGAAATTAATATTTAGGATAAGAAGACATCAATGATAACTGAAATAGTCCAAGAAGACTTTAAGGAACATGTGAGATTTTTTACTAGGCTTTAAGAGTGGATATTATGTGAATAGATGAAAAGGGTCTGGAATTCCAGGTAGGGTGACCAGGAAGGATAAAGGTTCAGAAACAGAAATAAGAGCAAGGGGGTGATAGGGAAATAGTGAACACATTAAGTTGACAAGAGCAGAATGTAATGCTGAAAAATAAAGTTAGACCCATTCTGGAGGTGGCCTTGAATCCCAAACCATTGAATTTTTTATTACGCTAAAATAAACATTGAAAGTTTTTTTTAACAGAGTGGTTACACAACTAAAGGATTATTTTTAAAAGATTAATCTAACTAAGATTAATCTGATGGCTTGTGAAGAGTGCACTGGAGCAGAGAGATAAAAGGCAGGGAGAAAGAACAGTTGCTTTTGCAATAGGTTGGCATAGGATCATAAAAGGATATAGTGGAGGCAGTGGGAATAAAAAAGAAGGAATAAATGTGAAAGATGATTTGAAAATAGGATTGAAGTGGTGGGGGGTGCAGAGAAGGAGAGAGAGAAGTCAAAATGTTCTCAGAAGTGTTGAGTCTGAGTGACCAAAACAAGGAAATTGGGAGAGAGAGAACCAGTTTATGGAAGATGAGGTCAGTTTTAGACAAATTGAGTTTGAGATAAAGATATTATTTGGCCCTTGGTAAAAATGTCCAGCTAGACAACGTCACTGAGGTAGCTAGATGGCTCAGTTGATAGAGCTCTGGAGCCAGGAAAATTTGAGCTCAAATCTGGCCTCAGATGCTTCTTAGCTGTATGACCCTGGGCAAGTCACCTAACCTCTGTTTGCTTTAATCTACTGGAGAAGGAAATGTCAAACCATTCTAGTATCTTTGTCAAGAAAACCTCTCATGGACAGTACGGTCCATGAGGTCACGAAGAGTTGGACACAACCAAATAACATCAGCAGCAGTAACGACCACCACAACAACAAATATTCAGAAGGTAATTGAAGATGAACAGGAAGGTCTTGGCCCAAGGTAGAGATTTGATAATTATCAGAATAAAAGTTAGAGTTGAGGTTTTGGCAGTATACCTGTTGTCTAAGGAAGAGAACAGAGAGAGTGAAGGTAAGATGTAGTTTGGAGGTGGGAAATTTCCATATAAAAATAGTGACTATTCTCCGGTGTCTTGAAAATAAAATAAGATGTCCTGGGCTTAAATTATTGCTTAAGAGATTTATATTGGCTCCAAAGAAATTCTCAGTGGTGATTAGTTACTGAACAAAATGATAATATTTTCTAAGAGGACTCCATAAAGAGAAAGATAACCAACATGGGGAAGTGGTTGAAAAACATGTCATATGAAGATAACTTGAAGGGATTAAGAATGTTTATTTAGCCTGGCAGGCAGTACACAGGATGAAGAATGAAATGAAAGCAGACTTCAGGCATTTGAAAGACTATCGTATGGAAGAGAGATTTGTTCAGCCTGGCTCCAGAGAAGCAATGAGTAGATGTTAATTTGGAGGCAGATTATGACTCTACGAAAATCTGATAGAGCAGTCTCAAAGTACAGTGGACTACCTCTTTCTTCCCATTCACTGAAGGTCTTTGAGAGGAGGCTGAATGACCACATTAGGTATAGTAGAGAACATTCCTGTTCAGATAAGAGATTGGAATAGATAACCCCTGAGGTCCCTCACATTTCCAAGATACTGTGATTCTATGAGTGAAGGCTGACACACAAACAAATCTATGAAGTACCCTCTATCTTCACAAACCAGTGAATCTTAAAAGTCAATTATTATATGTTAGTGACAAAAAAAGATAGGATGTGGATTTTGGTCTACTGTTCTAATTTTGCAGCAGAGAGATGCCAAGTTAAGAAGATGGCACATATTGTCAGTAGAATGCCCTGGCTCCTTTTTTCACTCCTGCACCAAGCTGAGGAGGGGTTCAGAGGGAGAAAAGCACTGCAACCCATGCTGTCTGGCCAGCAGCCATGAGCATGACTCAGTCTTTATATCACCCACTCCTTCTGTACCTTTGCCATTTAAGGCAAAGGGATAAAGGAGAATTAGCCACAAATAGCCATGGTTGGTAGCAAGGAACTTGGATTATAGGGGTAAATCTCAGGTTGACACAGGGATGATTTGGTTGGCAGAGGTCTTGCAATGGGCTAAGATATGGAATGCCTACCAACAGTAGGCAACCTCCCCTCCTTTGGAGTTTCAGTCTACAAAAACAAAGTCAATTATTTTAATAATTTAGAAGAAATGCACATTTGCATACACTCCTGACATTCTTTCAATTTAAGTGAAAATAACTCTCAAAAAGCATATAAACAGTATCTTGTAGACAAAAAGTATCATGTATGTGCCTGAGTATTCAAACACACACAGATGCCTCCAGCTGTACAGAAAATAACCAATGGAGAAAATGCGTTTTTAAAGAGAACTTTAGCACTTTAATAGAAGGAAATTTTCTCTCTTTTTAAAAAGAGAGTAATTTGCCAGTCTATTGAAATAAATTATGCAAATTGCAACTGAATGCTTTTCCATTTTCATGCTGCTCAACAATGTCCATCAATCTATTTCCTCACCTGAAACTGAGGCTTCATTTGTTTCCTTTTTTTTTGTAGATCTAAGAGAGTCTGAAGGCTGCTTCCAAGATCAAGTGCAGACACTGGGGTAAACACTTTCTGAAGAAGTTTCAAGTTCTGAGTTGTCTGAAATAAATATCAAATGGTGCTTGGTATGCTTTCTTCAGGAGTAAAAGCAAATATTTCACTGTCATTTTAGAGATGTTTCATCTCCGTGTTTCATCAACTCTCTCTGTTGCCATGGAGGTTTCTACAAAATGGAGGGACCTGATAGAGTTTTCACAATGAACTTATTTTTAAACCACAAGGGACCAGAAATATGGACTCAGATTTCCCCTTTCAACTAGAAGACCCTTACCTTTTTCAGCTGTTCCTTAAAGGCCGCCCACTGCTGTTTAATGGATTTGATTTGGTTCACCTGAAGCTGTCGTGCAATCCAGAGATTCTTGAGCTCCTCCCTTTCTGCATTATGATTTTCTATCATGTTCTCAGTAACATGTATAACACTTTTCACCTTTAATATACTGTCCTCATTTGCCTGTTAATTTAATGAAGAATATTACTGTCCTTTCCCCAAAGTATAAAAACATCTTTTCAGAGAATACATAATTTTAAAGGGCAAAAAAAATTGGGCTTGTGAAAGTAGACAGTGTGATATCTCATTATTAATCAAGTTCAGAGTTTTCTATTTTAGAAGCAGAGTTGACCTCCCAGAAAATGTTCTGTGTTCATATCATCTTCAAGGCTCCAGTTGACCTTAATTTTTTCAAAGCCTTTGGTTATTTCTTTCCTTTTAAGATATGATGGAATCAAATACATGACCCAGAAAGCTAATGATCAAGATTTTTGAAATGTATTATATTGAATGGTTATATAATTGACACTTAAACACAGTCAGTGGAACATATTGGAAATAGAATAACACTTGATAGGGTGAAATGCATTTTTGGAACCTCCATGCATTTGAGGCTAAAAAAAAAAAAATACTCGTTAATTCCAGGATCTATAATTTAATTTACATATGTTTTCCCTCCACTAATATAAGTTATAACTCCTCTGTGGTAAAGTTCATGGTCTCCAGGTTTTATCAATAAAAATTCATCACACTTTGTAGCCAACCTGTTGATATGCCTCTCCAAAATTAGCTATGCAAGGTATCATATGGAACACCCACAGTCTATTAATGACCTGTACTCCAACTCATTCTAGCTTATAGGAATTGACAGAATGTGGGTGTCTTCTTTAAGAATTAGGGTTATCTCTAGGACTTTAATGAAAGAATAAGAAATTCTGGATAAGTGAAAGGCAAACAATTGTGCTTTTTTGTGTATGTGATGCATAATTATTTTGAATTTCATCAATCGGCAATGACTTTCACGTGGCAGAGTGAAGACACTTTCAGTCATTTTTAAGGGGAGTCAATTATTTACATTTCATGTACATTATCAGAAGAAGAACTAGACAGAGGGGGTAAAAATTAGAATTTCTGTTTAACGAACTCCGTTCAATTCAATTTAATTTAATAGGCATTTTTGAGTGTCTTCTTGCAGAGTTCCTCCCCCATGGTGGGAATGCATTCCTTCTTCACTTCTGCTTTATGGACTTCCCCCCTTCCTTTAACAAACAGCTCAAGAACCGCCTTCCAGATAAAGACTTTTCTGATCCCTTCATGCAGGTGGTAAAGTACATAGAACTCTGGGCCTGGAGTCAGGAAGACCTGAGTTCAAATTCCGACTCAGATACTTAATAGCTGAGTGACCCTGCACAAGTCACTTAACCCTGTTTGCTTCAACTCCTCATCTGTAAAATGAACTGGAAAAAGAAACAGCAAACCGTTACTGTATCTTTGCCAAGAAATCTCCAAATGGGGTCACAAAGAGTCAGATATGACTAAAGTGATTAAATAAGAAGGAATGACCCTGGGCAAGTCACTTAATTGTTTGTCTACCTACAAGTTTCCTCAGCTGTAAAATGGGGTAATAATAGCACATCTACTTTCCAGGAGCAAATGGCATAACATTTCCAAAATGCTTAGCACATTGCACAAGCACATAATAAATATTTGTTCTCTTCCTCCTTCAAATACTGGTACCTCCCACATATTACCTTATTTGTACTTATTTTCCTTATATTTATTCAGTGGATATGTCCTTATTGTTTCTCTCATTAGAATGTAAGCCCTTTGCAAATGGGATTGTTGCATTCATTGTGCTTGTAACCCCAGGACCTAATACAATGCCTGATAAGTTATAGACACATAATAATTATTTATTGATTGAGTGCCTACTATGTGTCAATTGAACAAAATTTAAAAACAACAACAAACAACAACACAGAAATCCATGGGTTAATTAACTGGAAACTTGACATTAAGAGACTTAATAGTATTTTTTAACTCCTCTCAGATAATCTGATTAATTAAAAGAACCTGTGAAGTGGAGTTTTTTTAAAAATGCAACATTATTAGTAAAGCCCATGACTGTCATATTCATGGGTTCTGCTATCTATGCCAGTCTCTGTAAAGATACACTACCCTCTGCAGATTCATACACTGACTGGTTTATTAGTTAATCTCTTATGAGTATGTTTAACCTGAAGCAATGTCCTAAAAGTAAGCACAATAAAGTAGAAAATGATAGGGATAAGGGAATTATCCGAATTGCTGTTAAGAAAAATTTAAGGAGGAGTTAATCACTTTCAGCTGGGGGTTAATATGGGGAAAGGGTGCTACAGGAAGAGGGGGAAGTAAGGAACCTGAAACAGCCTTGAAGGAAGAGAAGTTTCAATAGCCACAGATGAAGATGAAATATATTCCAGACATGTGGAATGACTTGAATATATTCACAGAAGGCATGAGAATGGAAGATAAGAACATAGAACAGTTAGTATATGATATAAGCAACATACGATATAAGCCTGTGATAAGTCTGATGTCACAAGTAATGATTCATGTGGGGACATATTATATCACTTAGAAGAACCCAGAGAACATTGCTAAGGATTAATGAAGACTTCGCTAAAAACAAAAATAGGGGGCAGCTAGGTGGCACAGTGGATAGAGCACCAGCCCTGAAGTCAGGAGGACCTGAGTTCAAATCCAGCTTCGAACCAAACACTTGTCACTTACTAGCTGTGTGACCCTGGGCAAGTCACTTAACCCCAATTGCCTAAAAAAAAAAATAAAAAAAAATAAAAAAATAAAAACAAAAACAAAAAACTGAAGACCTTAGGGAAACAAGTGATGTTTTCATCACTACTACCAATTAAAGGTAGAAGAAAAAGGATCTGGGGAGTGAACAGCTAGTTCAACTGTCTGAAAATAGCATTTAGACCTCAGAAGAACACCTTAAAATATAGAAATGATCAACTTGACTAGAAATGGAATCTGTCTAACCAGGACCCACAAAAAAAAAAAACCATACTTACAAATGTAATCAAGAAGGCTTTAAATTGCTGGGGGAGATGACAGGGGAATAAAACTGCCCCAAATGATCTGACAATTTTGGTAACAATAAGTTGATAAGTTTTTATTATATGCCTACAATGTGCCAGGCACTATGCTAAGCAGCGGGGATTCAAAAAAGAGGCAAAAGACAGTCCCTGTCTTCAAAGCACTCACAATCTAATGGAGGAGAAAACAAACAAATAAATATGTAAAAACAAGATATAGATATAGATATATAGATATATATATATATGGAGAGAGAGAGTAAACAGGAAATAATTAAAAGAAAAAAAATACCAGAATTAAGTAGGGTTGGAAAAAGCTTTCTGTGTAAGATGGGATTTTAGTTGGGACTTGAAGAAAGCCGGGAAAACCAGTAGGTAGAGATGAGGAGAGAGAGAATTCCAGGCATGAGGGATAGCCAGAGAAAATTCCTAGAACTGGAAGAGATGGACTGTGTTATGTGAGAAACAGCTAAAAGGACAGTGTCATTGGACATGGTGGGGTATAAGGTATAAGAAGACTGGAAATGTGGGGAGAGATAATAGCAGGCAAAACATAGGAGAAAGCATAATATTTAAGTAGAGAGTCAGTTAAAGATATGGCCTCATATGTCTATATGCAAATGCACAAAATATGGGTAATAAGCAGAGTAAATTATGGAATCTAATGCACAGAAGAAAATTTGACCTCACAGATACAGCTAAAATTTGGTACGATAGGACTGATGATGAATTTGGCAATAGAAGGGTATGCTTTATTTTAAAGGAATACTATACATAAAAAACATAAATATAAGAACCTGAAAGAATAAACAGGATGGAGAGCATTGGAATAAGGATCAATTGAAGTAAAATCAGAAATGATACTGTTATACATTGGTATATGAATTACTTGGAAAATGCAATAATTTATGTAATTTCTACCTACAATAGGCTGACTCAGAACAAGCTGGTTTCTCCACTTTTAGTTAATTCTCTTTCAGTTAATTATAGGATTCCTTGCCATACATCCATTTCATTGATCTCTTTTGTGTTTTTAATTACTTTTTATATATCCTTTTAAATATCCTATTTTAATATCCTCTTTAACAGAATATGACCCCAAAGAAACATGAAAAAATTGTTGCTCTTAAAGAGCACACTTCAATGACTGCTAAAGATATTTCAAAGGTTGTTGCTATGGGAAATTGAGTATTTCAAGGATCATTCGAGTCAACAATAAAACAGGGTTAATCTCAATGAAGTGTCAAGCATGACTGTAAACAAAAAACAATGTGCCAAACTATTTTGTAAAACAGACTAATTAATCCTCAGGGGGGAGAAACCTTCGGAGGAACCTGGCAGGTGGAAACATTGTTACTTATTTCTCTACAATGCGGCATAGACTTCTTGAAGTTAGAATAATAGGTAGAAGATTAATAAATAAAAAGATGTTAACCATCGCTTTATAAATAAAATTTTTATCATGGACAAGACAATACAAAGACAAGAGTACTGAAGATTGGAAAAAAGATAATTTTTACCGATAAAAACACTTTAGCGTTCAAGGCTACATACTAAAACTGTTGTCAAAAGAAGTCCAGTCTGATAATTATAGAAATTCCCAAATGGAAATGGAATACTGCAACGTGACCTTGTGCAATGCCACATAAGATGAAAGATTAAGAGATAGAGATGTTCTTCAATGGCTTAAAAATTCACCCAATTGAAATTTTACTGAAAACCAATGGTTAGAATCACTGCCTAATAAAATTTGTGTTGATTGATAGTTACAAGAAACTTCAACTATCTAGGCATCTGCCAACACTTTCTTGGCCAAAAACAGAAAAAAAGTAATAAATTTGTGACCTGTGTTAAGGATTAATTAATAAGCATTTTAAAAATTTTCATTCATCAAATGATGGAGGAATTAATGAAGGAAATTGCTATTTCTTAAACAGATTCATAAACACTAGGGCCCAGAAAGAGCCGTAGCTGTCGATGAATGCTAAGGATAGCAAAAAAATGGCATTCTGTTTGTTTTTGGCTATGTAGGGGCAAGAAAAAGATTAAAAAAAGGACAGAACTGCTGCTTTGGGTAGGTGGGATGATGATAATAGGTGACTATGAGAAGGTTGATCTCTTCTTTTGTTCTTATTTTACTTTTCAAGGAAAATGACCTTTAGATTGGGAAGGATGGAGCAGAAATGTTTAGCAGGGAGTAGAAACTCAAGATTAATGAGATGACCGGTTTGCATAGGCCTCCATGAGTTTAAGTCATCACCCCCAGAAGAATTACATCTCAGAGTACTGAAAGAGCTGGCAGCTATGATTATTGACCTCCAACCAATGGTCTTAGAAAGATGGAAAGAGGTGCTGCAGGACTCAAGAAGGGCAAGTGTTCCAATTTAAAAAAAGAGAAGAGGGTAAAGTCTGCAAACTATAGGCCAATGAGGCTGATTTCTATTCTTAGCAATATTCTAAAAACAAAGCATTAGGAAATGGCATTTACAAAGGGAAGAAATGGTCATTAAAAACCAGCATTTCTTCTTCAAAAACAGGTGATGTGAGACTAACCTCATCTATCTATCTATCTATCTATCTATCTATCTATCTATCTATCTATCTATCTATCTATATCTATCTATCTATCTCTGTCTCTCTGTCTATGCCCCTCTCTCTCTCTCTCTCTCTCTGTCTCTGTCTCTCTCTCTCTCTGTCTTTTTCTCTGTCTCTCTCTCTCGCTCTCTGTCTGTCTGCCTGTCTCTCTCTCTCGCTATTTTCCAGGAAGCAGTTGACAAAATCTTTTATGTCTTAGTTGGCATAAATCTGGGAGATACGTTATATGACAGAATAAGATTTGGGATTAGTTGAATAACTGCACCCAAAGAGTGGTCACTAATTGTTTGAAGTTGGGGTTATTGTGGAAGTGACTACTGACTGGATTAAGTGGCTTCTGAAGTCGATTGCACAACACAAGGTATGTGAAAGGAATTAGGTTAGGCTAGTGATAGACTGGGAAGGGCCTTAAACACAAGGCTAAGGTGTTTGCATTTTAACTAAAATATATAAATATATTATAAAATATATGAATATGTAATATATAAAAATATATAATATATAAATAAATACACATATAAAATATATAAAATATATAACTAAAAGGCAATAGATGGTCATGTGGTCATCCATTTAGAGCTAGAAGGGGTATTCATGGTCAATGAGGCCAACCTCAGTTTAGAGATGACAAAACTGAGGCTTAGGATAGGAAGATAATATGGCATTTTTTAGAATATATAAATTAGAAAAGGATGAGATTGGACATATTGGATCATTTAGAAGAAGATCATTAGAATAGTCTAGGGAAGAAATGGTAACTGCCTGTAGTAGATTGGTGATTGTTGGAGCGAGAGAGAGATATTGTAGATTTATAAGTAGCCAATCAGCTACACCCCCAAATGTGTAAATTAATGAACCGAGGTCAATGTAGAGAAAAGTCCTCCGTAAAGTGCCACAAGTTTTTGTTTTTAGCATTATCTTCAGTGATTTGAATGAACACATAGAAGGAATTATTATCAGAGAATACTAATCAGAAGATAAAATAACAGAATCAAGATGTGAAATAATTTTGACAGTTTAGAATTCTGGGCCAAAAACAATAAGAAAAAAATTTAATATGAATAAATTCAAAGTTCTTCATTTAGATTAAAAATCTCAGTTTCATAAATATAGGAAGAGGAGACATATCTTGACAGTAATTCTTGTGAAAAACATTTAAGAGTCTTAGCTGACTATAAATTAATATAAGCTAATGCTGTGTTATAGCTGCTTTAAAAGAAGAATTAAAAAGCTAACAAAATCTTGGGAAAATAAATTTAGAGTCAAAAGTGCTTAAATGCTTTTTCTGTCATGGAACCATTTGGCAATACGATGAAGCCTGTGAACCCCTTCTCAGAATGATATTTTTAAATAATTTAAAGAAATGCTAAATTTTTGCCAGAGTTTAGTGAAAATAACATTTTTCCCATCTAAGTTCACTGATCCTTTGGGGGTCCATGGACCCCAGGTTAAGAATTCCTAGTTTAGATAGGGAGAAATGATTGACCCACTCTATGCTGGTGAGAATACATATGGAATGTTGTGTTTAATTCCATATGCTTTATTTTATGAGGGAAATTGATGAATCAGAGAGCATCTGGAAGACATTGATCAAGAGGAAACGGCTCTGAAAATTGTCTCATGTAAGGAATTGTTGAAGAAACAAGGAATGTCAGTGTCTTCTCTAGTTGTTTGTACTCTCAGTAATCATATAAATACTTATCTCTTTACACAATGTATTCTCCAACAATTCCTTACATGTAAGGACTGTATTTCCCTTCTTTTGGTTAGGGCCTAATTATCCAAACTGAAAAACAAAGTTATCTTAAGAATATATGTGCATGTGTATGTGTGTGTATATGTATATGTGTGTGTGTATGTGTGTGTGTATGTGTGTGTGTTTGTGTGTGTGTGTGTGTATATGTGGGTCTATATTCATATTGAACTTCTTATTGTTTTTGTCCCAGAATTATAGGCTGTCAAGATTATTTCAAATCTTGAATACACATACATATAATATATATATGATTTATGTATTTCTATATAATTTATAATATATATTTCAGTCTATACACACACACACATAATTCCAGACTATCTGGATAGCTGATACAGTTCATTTCTCAATGCACTTCTCTGTATGTGCTTGGATAGATAATGTAATTGGTCAATAAGTTCAGCCCAGAATTGAGTAGAAGAAGAACAGTATGAATTGCCTCTGGGAAATTGCCAAGTTCCCTTAATATTCTGAAATTTCTCCCTGAAACAGAGGCCCATCTTCCTAATATCAATATTCTAGTAGTGCTGTTATTATGGTTATGAGTCACAGAATACCACAGCCTCTACAAAACTGAAAATGAGTTATCACCCAAGGAGGAACGGGGGTAGCACAAAGTAGACTTAAGTATGTTTCTACAATTATACGCAAGGCATTACAGAGGTGACAAGTAACTGATGATAAAGTTGTAACAAAAAATCAAAGGTCAAGGAAATGTAAGAGTAAAAAATAAAATGAGAGAGTCATGTGGCTAGAGGAAGAGATAATCAATGGATAGACCTTGTGCTCCGCTGGTATCCTCACAAAATCAAGATAAAGTCTCTCTGCTGAAATTTAGGGAAGAAAATGAACAAGAGTGCATGATACAGGCAGGCATGGATGAGTTGTGATTTCCATCAAGGGAAGGAATACTCACAGGCTTGTTGGGAGGATCAAATAAGATAATTATGATAAATGCAAATAGTAGATGTAAGTGTAGTAGATACTATATAGAGTGTATATGTGTGTGTGTGTGTGCTTACACATATTTAGTAGATGCTACATAAATGCTGATGCTGATGCTTATGATGGATGAAGATATCACAGATCAATTTGAGTATCCTCAGCAACTAGCAGAAGGCCTTTCTTCAAGTAGGAGCCTTTAAATAAATGATTATTGAATGTCTGTTTGACTTGATAAAGAAAATACTAAGAGGAAAATCTGGGAATACTCGAGACTTTGGAGAAACTGAATCTATTGAACTTCCAATGGATCCAAAGACAAGCAAAAGAAGACCTGTATTCATTGCTTTTAAAGAAAAAAAGTCTGTTAAGATTTTAAAAAAGATATTCCATATCATCAGTGAGAATAAAGTCAAGATTAAGGTAGCCTACCCAAAAAAGTGTCCCAGCAGCAGTACAATGCAGGGGGTAGCCAATGGGGTGAAAGCAGTGAGAAACAGGAATCAAGAGGAGGAGAAGGAGGTAGTGGCAGCAGTGCTGGCAGAGGCAGTGGAGGACTTCTCAGCCTCTTGGCTTCCCTGACCTCCTTCAAGTCCCTGCCAAAATCCCATCTTCTACAGGAAGCCTTTCCTGATCCCCTTTAATTCTAGTGCTTTCCCTCCATTGATTATTTTCAATTTATCCTCTATAAACTAGTTATACACAGTCATTTGCATGTTGTCTCTCCTTCTATATCATGAATGCCTTAAGAACAAGGATGTTTTTCTTTTTCTGTAACCCCAGTGATTAGCATAGTGCCTGGCACATAGTAGGGTCTTAATAAATGTTTATTGAATAAGGGAAAACAGAATCATAGTCTTCAAATATTTAAAAGACTATGCTTTTTTATTTCAATTTTTTTTCAGTGAAAGACCATACCGAAAGTAGACTTATTCTGTATAACCCAAGAGAGCAGAAACTCAACTCATGACTGGAAGTTACAGAAAAGCAGGTTTTTGTTGAACATGACAAAAAAAATGTAAACACCTAGACTTTTCCAACAATGGGTCTTTTCAACTGCCTAACAGAGTGTGTGGCACACATTAAATTTTTAAATACGGAATAAATAGGCAACCTTTTGTGATAGTGAACTTCCAGTCTCTGGAAATATTCAAGCAGGATTTAGGTTATCACCTGTCAGGAATGCTATAGAAAGAATTCTTTTATCTGGTGGAAGGTGAGACTAAATGACCTTTAAAATTATTTCCAACTCCAAGATTCTTTAAGTCTCTAATATTTCATACATATCATTTTCTATTTAGATAAATGAATACATCAGAAATGGTTACAAGATAACTTACCACATTATAGAATTTGGTATAATGTAACTTACTCTTAGGCTTTATCCTAGGTAGTTAATTATAGAAAGTACTACAGGAAGCTCCTTAGATTATAATTTCAATTATAGCTTGTAGATGGAATTTGGGCATAACTCCAAAAGAATAATATTTATTCTTATTCATGCTTTAAAAGAAAGATATCCTGATTGTCTTCCTACTGTGTTTTCTCTCCTCAAACACTATCTCTAACTCCTCTCCACCAGAACCCTGGATGTGCTCCTGCATCCCTATCCTGATAGGTGAGCTTCTGTAGGGTCTAGGACTCCATAATGCTTCTCACTCATCTCCCTACCGTGCCATCTGCAGATTCCCTTCTCCCCTTTTCAGTACTGCTTTATGTGTTGTGTTCCGCCCCGGGATGCCTTATTTTCTTGTGCTTGTATTCCCAGGACTTGGCATAATGCTTAATACACAGGAAGTGCTTAATAAATGCTTTATCTAGCTAAATATCTAATAATAGTGATGATGATGACATTTTGGGTTTACATAAAGCCTTTCTGGCTAAGATCTCCAAAGCACAGAATGTAAAGTAACAAAGAGCCTGTATGAAAGCTGGCCTCCAGGGCTGCTTCAGAGGGCTAGGGTGGAAAAGCATCTGAGCATCTTCTCACATGCAACACTGATTTAACAAGGAATGACTTTCCTTTATGTTTATAATTCTGATGAGTAATCCTTGCAGAAGGTGTGACTCACATAATGCATTCTCACCATGTTTATTAAATTAAGAAATTCAAGCCCCAGGTCTTGAGTTGAAAAACTCTCCTTTAAAAACAATTGCCACTGGCTATTGGGAGACTCCAAGCAAGATAGGAATTGAGTTTCTCCTTTATCCTGTTGAGTCAATTCAGTTTTGAAAAACTCCTTTAGGCTCCTAGTCAGCTCTTCTACCTGAAAAAGAAGGATTTTTTTTTAATCAAGGCACTGAAACTTCTTTTAAAAAGAAAAAAAAAATCCTTCAAACTCAAACATGTCTATATAAGAAAAACAAATCAACATGATACATTTCAAGATTGCATATTTCTCTACAACATTTGTATCATTATTGAATGTATCAAATAACTACAGTGTCTCAGGAACATATTTAGGCGGCTGGCAAACAGGGCTGCTTGTGGGGTCCAGATGGAGGTGACAAGTTTATTACCCAGTAAGACCTTCTGAGCACAGCCAAAAAAAGATTTTTTTAGTGATTTTTTTTAAACTGTCAGCAATTTGGTCAATTCCTGTCACAGATCATCTTAATATCACAAAGGAGTGTGATATAATTTAGACGCAGAAATACACAAGTAGGAAAGTCAGAGCTAGAGAGAAAAAAATGAATGTTAAGTAAAAGAACATTACTTTGGAATCCCATGGCTGGCTTTTAATAAATGTTAAGGCAATAAAAAATAGTGAAAATAAATCTTAATTTTCTGTATTGCTTTGAATATTAACCAATATTCCATGTAAATGGTGCTGAATTCTTGGAGATCATTTTATTTTGCCAGAGGCTGACACCAACTGTGCCATAAGAAACACACAATAACACTGAATTTTGTGCTGAAACTACAACCAAAAGGCTTTAATGCAATGATGCCTATTAATTTTAGGTGAAACATTACAGCTAATGGGACAAGCTGCAGTAGATCCATCAGAACCACTGGGGTGATTCTAAGGGGAAAAACATTCCAGGAGATTCATGAGCACCAGATATAGGGGTCCTTCTGGACCCATGTATTTAAAAAAAAACCGTTATTGATTTAAGTTGTTTTTACATTGCCCAGATTTCCCTGTATCCTTTTATGCTTCTCTGTATTCATTATATTCATCATTTCTTATAGCATAATCATATTCTGTTAGATTCATGTACTACAATTTGTTTAGTGATTTCCTGTTCAATGGGTATCCACTTTGTTTCCAGTTCTTTGCCACCACAACCCACTTCTAAAACATTTTAGTGTATATGCAAGCTTTCTGTCAATGATCTCCCTGAAGTATGTGCCTGGCAGTGGAATCTCTGAGACAAAACATGTGGACATTTTAGTCACTTTATTTCCTTATTCCCAGTTGTTCTTCAGAATAGTTGCAACAATTCCACCAATAATGCATAGTGTTCCCATCTCTCTATACAATACCCTTTCAACATTGACTGTTTCCATCTTTTGTCACATTTGCCTATCCACTTGGTGAGAGGTGAAACCTCGTGATTATTTTGATTTGTATTTCTCGTTTACAAACAGTATGGAGTTTTCTTTCATATAGTTGTTAATGGTTAGCAATCATTCTTTTCAGGACTTCTTGTTCACATCCTTTGACTACTTATCTATTGGGTAATGGCTTTTTGCCTTATATATTTGTTAGTTGTCTACATGTCTTATATACCAAGCCCTTTGATAAAAAGATTTTCCTAGCCATCTGCTCCCCTAAATGACTTAATTTTGTTTGTGCAAAGCTTTTGAATATCATATGATTAAAATTATCTATTTTATCTTTTGTAATTGACATTTTCCCTTGTTTGGTTAAGAAGTTATCTCCTACCCACATATGAAAGGTATATGACCTGTTTCTCTATTCATTATTTAGATATGAGTGAAATTAGGAAGGGAAGGGAAATGAACAAGCACTTGTTAATGCCTACTGTGTGCTAGATATTGTGCTAAGCACTTTACAATTATTTTCTTATTTGAAACTCAAGGTCTGACATACCCATGATTGTAATGATCACTAGCTCTGATGTGAAAGAACATATTCTAGGGGCAGCTAGGTGGCACAGTGGATAGAGCATTGGCCCTGAATTCAGGAGGCCCTAAGTTCAAATCTGGCCTCAGACACATAACACTTAATAGCTGTGGGACCCTGGGCAAGTCACTTAACTCCATTGCCTATCAAAAAAAAAAGAAAGAAAGAGCATATTCTAAAGGTTTTAAGAATCCTGCAAAGTCCTACAGATTATTTTGGGGGGTCTAAGTCATGAGATTACTCTTCTGTCTTCATACCTTTTAGTGAGTTTTTGATATTTCAGTAACAAAACCTCTATTAATTGGAATCTATTTTACATCAAATTTTACATAGTTATATAAAATTCTATCAAATCTCTATAGAAGATGATGTTGTAGTTTCAGTGTAAGAATTAGCTTTAGCATCAACAACAATCATCTTGAGCACTTGTTAGGTATGGAACACTGTTAGGCACACAAGGATACAAGGATGCAGAAGACAAAATCCATCCTTTAAGGAATCTGCATTCCGGATGTGAAGTTAGGTCATAAATATATATATGAAAAAGGAAAAATACAAAGCATCATATGCTATTCCTTAAATGTGTGGCATAGGCATTATGTGCCATGGTATCAGACAACGCATAGAATGCTGAGCTTAGAATCAAGAAAACCTGGCTTTGACTCCTCCAACTTACTGGCTGTATGACTTTGGGCAAGTCACTGAACCTCTCTCTGAACTTTAGGTATAACAGATAAGTATTAATTCCTTTTTGCAGATGAAGAAAGAGAGACTGAGATTAAATGATCACCTATAGTGGTAAATGTCAGAGGAAGGCATGCCTCAGCTGATTTTGTGTCCTTTCTTTCTACCATACCATGCTTTACTTAAAATAATTATTTGTAGAATGTTATTATAAATGGTCCCAATACTTTATTTTGTTGAGTTATTTTAGCTCTAAAGTATATCTGTCTGCTAAGGCACTGAGCAATTGTTATTGGTATCAGGACCTAGAGCACTCACACTGACAAAATTACAGTTCATTGAAATATACAAATATGTAATCAGAATTTATATAGATTAGATATATTATCTATTTAAAAATACAAATAACTTACCCCCTAGTTTCTTTTATTGATTGGTGGACACATACCTTAAAAGCCCCCAAAATAAAATTATTCCCTGCTTATATAACAGTGTACCTGCTCCAGGAAGAAGGATTTTCATTAGGTTATACACAGCTATAACTATGCACAGAGGAAAAGCATATGAGGTAGAAATTGAGATTGTGAGCAACTACTGAGAAGGACTTTACCTTCTCTGATGACTTTAGAAATGCCACGTGAGTTTGGAGGACTTGCACCTTGGAGGTGATGTTTCTGACAAGCATATCCAGCTCTTCCTTTATTAGTGCAGCTTTAGTAAACAGGGATGCCTCTTCAGCAGGCTCAAATGTGTCTTCTTCTTCTTCCATGATTTTCACTGCTGCTTCTAATTCATGTGATGTCTCCTGTGAAGGTATAAGTACAAGGATGTAGGCCTAGGCTGACAATAGGTTTCAGGAAAACACAAATTTCAATGGCTTCTGAGTATGCCTGCACAGATGTTACAAATTTAGATACTGATTTTGTACCTAGAATCTTCTCTGTAAAAGTTACAACTAAAAAAAAAACTTTAAAAATAGCTATACTTTATCTGTGCTTCCTATTCATCCCCCTCTCTTTTATTTATATCATGGATAAAAGAAAAGTTGTTTATGGTGTAAGATGCAAGATTATTTCTGGGCCCTCCCAGGGTCAAAGCCTACCAGCCTATGGGATATAAAACAGTATTATTATGATTGTTTTAAACAATTGTTTTGTTTTTTCTAATTTTCACCCAAGATTTGTTCTATCATTTTGGAGAGTCTCCCCTGCTTCTGGGATTATTATCTGAAACTGGAGTTAGGTGGAGGCAGAAGGATTTTAAACAACTTTGATGAAAATGGTACATATCAATCCATAGGTCTAATATAGCTTAAAACATTAAGTCAATTTCACAGACTTGCTGACAAGAGTGAGCTATATTTACTTCTGACACTCATCAGTAAGTGAAATGTATGTCTGGCATGTGAAATATACCGAATGACAGGTTTGATAAATAGATACTGTTGCTACCAGGAATCTCATGCTTCCTCTGGAAAGAGTATAGTAGTCAAAAATGAATTCTAAGGAAGGGGAAAAAAAACCATAAGAAATAACCTGCTTTTCTTAATAGTCAGAAGCTTCACTCTCATTTGCTAAAAGGAATAACTTTGATTATTTAATATTCTTCCTTAGTACTCACTGGAACAAAGGTAATTTTCATTATGAGTCACTTCATAATGGCACTTTGTAAGAAACGGGGACAAAACTACTCCTTCCCATCTTTCCCTCCTCTCTAACCCTCCTAAAAATATGGTGAAAAGGCACAAGCCTCTAAAAGCACACACCTAAAACAAAATCATATTTCACAGAAAAATCTTACATCTTTCAAGCTGCTTTACAAAAACTCAATAAGGGTGACAATGCTTTAAATCACTAGGAATTCTCCCATGTACTTAACAGTGTTCTAAATCGTAACACAGCATAATCCACATACCAATCCCATCCCCCCTTGAACCCTTCAGTTGGAAATCAAAACTATAGTTACATGAAAAAATATCTCTTACTATTGATTAGAGAAACACAAATTAAAACAACTCTGAGATACCACCTCACATCAATAAGATTGACTAATATGACAAAAAAGTGATAAATGTTAGAGGAAATATGGAAAAATTGGGACACTAATGCACGGTTGGTGGAGTTGTGAATTGATCCAAACATTCTAGAGAACAATTTGGAACTATGCCCAAAGGGCTATAAATCTGTGTATATATCCTTTGACCTAGCAATACTACTACTACATCTGTATCCCAAAGAGATCTCCCTCCCTTAAAAAAAAGGAAAAGGAAAAAGATCTATACTATATGTACAAAAATATTAAAGCAGCTTTTTTTATGGTGGCAAAGAATTAGAAATTGAGGGGATGTCCATCAACTGGGGAATGGCTGAACAAGCTGTAGTATATGATTGTGATAGAATACTATTGTGATATAAAAAATGACAAGCAAGATAGTTTCAGAAAAACCTAGCAAGACTTACATGAACTGATGCAAAGTGAAGTAAGAAGAACCAGGACAAGAGTTTACACAGCAACAGCAATGTTGTACAGTGATCAACTGTGGATGACTCAGCTATTCTCAGCAACACAATGATCTAAGACAATTCTGAATAACTTATGATGAAAAATGCTATCCACCTTCAGAGAAAGAATTGATGGAATCCGAATACAGATAAAAGCATACTTTTTTAAACTCTCTTTTCTTTTTCTTTTTTCTTGTCTATGTTTTCTTTTGCAACATGGCTAGTATGGAAACATGTTTTGTATGACTGCACATATATAGTCTATATCAAACTGCTTGTCTTCTAGAGGGGAAAGGGAAGGAAGGAAGGGAGAAAATTTGGGTCTCAAAATTTTAAAAATGAATATTAAAAATTATTCTTACAAGTAATTAGAATATATATAAGAATCCTTCAGTTCCCTAAAGGACAGCCCTGTGATATTGCATTCTGCTTAAGCATGGGGAGACATGACTTCTGATTAGCTGAGACATTTGAACCTATGATGATGTGAGTGTGAAGAGACTGCAGATTAGATTTGAGCAAGAAGGCCACAAATGTATCCTTTGATTCCCAATGCCTACACCCCCAGAGACTGCTAAGAGTAGACTTCCCAGTGAGACTGTTCTCCCTTTTATTGATTTGATCTTGTTCTGGAGTAGTAGAGCTGATTTATTCTTTTGTATTCAACTCTCTGCTCTAATCTCTATACCTTCTGATTTCTGTTTTACGGTTTGCTCTGATAAATAGGACTGATTGCTACCTGCAATAGTGTGTGTTTGTGGGTGTGTATGTGCATGTGTGTATGTGTGTAACCAGTGTTTGATGAGAGGAACCTAATCTGGCTGAGAGTAGCTATTGTTATAGATATAGTATAATATTTTTGTTATAGTACTGTCCCCTTTAGATGAGGAGAGAAGGAGGCTTTTATTCTGATATCTCTAAAAGAGCATCATACTTCCAAACTACTAATATCTGAAGTGTAAAATATAGATGTACATCCACTCCATTACCCTTCTTAGAAATAAGATAGTAAAGGAGTCAACATCCAGCCATAGCTGTCTTGGATTTTAAATGTTCCTCCCCTACTAGGCTATTGGTGGTACTTCCAAGACTCTCATCCCACTCTCTACAGTAGTAGATATTGTAGTCTTCCTGGGGATCTCAGCCACTCTAAATATATTCCTATAGTTTGGACCACCCTAAGTCACTATTGGCCAGAGTTTAAACTACTGTGCAATCTGATCTATTTTATATGTGTATTACAATTGTTATTCAGGTATATATTTCATTTTTTGTCTACACTCTAAGCTCCTTGAGGGCAATAAATATTTTGCTTTTCTTCTTTGTATCTATAGGACCCAGGAAAGTGCTTTATGTTTTTTTTTCTTCCTTTCTTTTGGTCTAGACCAGCAATTCTCAATTTTTTAATGTCAGAACTTCTTTATGTTCTTAAAAATAATTGAAGTCCCTTCAAAGACCTTCTGTTCATATGGGTTATGTCTATCAATATTTAACATATTAGAAATTGATGATTTTGACCTCATGGCACCCACACTTGGAAAGCTACTGACTAAGACTTATAATTGTATTGATGTAGAAAGCTCTCAGTGAGAAAATTCCCTCAACCATTGAAAAAGTGTTCTCCAACTTCAAGTCTTAGTGAGAGTATCTTTGGGCATTTAAATGAGTTTCCTTGTGTTTAAGGGACTTGCTCAGGGTCTTGAAACCAGTTTGTATCAAAACTGAGATTTTAACATAGGTCTTCCTAACTCTGACATTTGTCATGCACAAAGTCATGGTGCTCTACATTCAGGCATTTAATAAATGTTTATTGAATTTAACAGAAGGGATATATTAACATACTTATAATATAATCCAAAATACTGCATAGGGTTTTCTAACTTGTGATTCATTAACTTTCAAAAATATTTTGATAATTGTATTTTAATATAGTTTCCTTTGTAATTTTTATTTAAAATTTTATTTTATTTTTAATTTATATAATAAAACAAACATTTCCATAATATAGTATAATAAAGAAGATGATTGTGCATGAAACTGCAAATCCATTGTATACAACTTGCTACTCCTTTTAAATATATAACAAAGTTATCATGTAAATTTCTTTTTTTCCCCTTTTTACTTTCCTCTACCTTGCCTACCCTAGAGATGGCTACCATTAGACACAAATATGCATATATGTGTAAAATCATTATATAGATAGATCGATAAATATAGATATAGATATATACTTCTATTTATCAGTTCTTTCTCTGAATGCAGAGAGCATCTTCCTTCAAATGTCCTTTGCAGTTAATTTGGGCATTTATAATAGTCAAAATGACTTATTTGCTCAAAGTTGCTCTTAAAACAATATTGTGCTACTATATACAATGTTCTCTTGGTTCTGCTCATTTTGCTCTTCATTATTTCATGCAAATCTATCCATATTTTTCTAAGATCGTCAAGTTCATAATTTCTTATAGTACAGTAATATTCTATCACAATAATATACCACAACTTGTTTAGCCATTCCCACAATTTCTAGTTCTTTGCCACCACAAAGAGAGCTGCTATAATATTTTAGAACATATATATAGGTTCTTTTTCTTTCTTCCCTAATTGTCTTTGGAAATAGATCTAGTAGTGGTATTGTTGAGTCAAAGGGTACAGGAGGTTTAATAACTCTTTAGGCATAATTTCAGATTGCTCTCCAAAATGGTTGGATCAGTTCATAACTCCACCAACAATGAATTTAGTGTCCCATTTTTTCAATATCCACTCCAATATTTGTTGCTTTCCCCTTCAATCATTTTAACCAATCTGATAGATGTAAAATGATATCTCAAGGTTGTTTTAATTTGCATTTCTCTCATCAATAATGATTTAGAGTATTTTATATGATTGTAAATTGTTTTGATTTCTTCCTCCAAAAACTGTCTAGTCAAATCCTTTGACCATGTATCAATTGGGGAATGACTCTCATTCTTATAGATTTTATAAAGTTCTTGATATATTTGAGATATATCAAGATATACCTATAAAATTTTCCCTCCAATTTTCTGCTTTCCTCCTGATCTTGGTTACATTTGTTTCATTTGTGCAAAATCTTTTTAATTTAACATAATTTAAATTATCCATTTTATACCTCACTCTGGTTTTTATCTTTTGTTTATTAATAAGTTGTTTACCTGTCCATAAGTCTGATAAGAAATATATTCGATATTCTTCAAATTGTCTTGCAATATCTCTCTTTATACTAAGTCATATAACTATTTTGACCTTATCTTGCTAAATGGTGTAAGATATTACTCTATGCCAAATTTCTGTATTACTGCTTTCCGGATTTCCCAACAATTTTTTGCCAAATAATGACTTTTTATCCCCAAATCTTAAGTCTTAATACCTGTCAAATACAAGGTTACTATATTTATTTGCTGCTGCAAATTGTGTGTCTATCTACTCTGTTCCATTGATCTACATTTCTATTTCTTAGCCAGTATCAGATAGTTTTGATAATCACTGTTTTATAACATAGTTTAAGCTCTGGTACTATTAAACCTCCTGCCTTTACATTTTTTTCCATTAGTTCCTTTGATATTCTTGACTTTTTGTTTTTACAAATTCAGTAAAAAAAAAACTTTCTGGTAATTTAATAGGGATGGCATTGAATATATAAATTAGTTTAGGTAAAATTCTGGTTTTTATTACATTGGCCCTGCCTACCCATTAACAATTAATATTTTGCCAATTATTTAAATCTTATTTTATTTGTATAAAAGTTTTTTTTAAAAAAATAATTTTGTTTATATAGTTCCTAGGTTTGTTTGGGCAGGTTTTACTCCCAGGTATTTTATACTGTCTAGAGTTATTTCAAATGGGGTATCTCTTACTATCTCTTCTTGCAGGGTTTGGTTTGTAATATATAGGAATGCTGATGATTTAAGTGGATTTACTTTATATCCTGCTACTTTGCTAAAATTATTAATTGTTTCAACCAACATTTTAGTTGAGTCTTTGAGATTTTCCAAGTATATCATCATTTAGCGTCATAACCCACAGTTTAAGAAGTGCTGAAGGAGTTGTGAGTGGAAAAAGTTTAAGAAGTCTTGGTCTACAAAAAGAGATAGCTTTAGTATCTCATTCCCTATCCTGCTTCCTTCTTTTTCTTTTTCTTCTCTTATTGCTAGTGCTAGGATTTCCAATACAATATTGAATAATATTGGTGACAATGGGTATCCTTGTTTCACCCCCAATGTTATTGGGAAGGCTTCTAGTTTATCCTCATTACAAATAATGCTTGCTGATGCTTTCAGATAAATGCTTTTTATCAATTTAAGGAAAAACCCACTTACGCCTATGCTTTCGAGTGGTATTAATAGAAATGAGTGTTATACTTTATCAAAAGCTTTTTTTTGGTATCTATTGATATAATCATTTTTTTTATCCTTTTCATTTTTAATACCAGTGATTTGTGTTTTCCCTTTTTTAAATCAAATTAACCAAGTTTATCTGCTATATTGTTTTTTTCATAAAAGCAACTCCTAGTTTTATTTATTAATTCAATGGTTTTGTTATACTTAATATCATTAATCTTACCTTTAATTTTTAGGATTTAAGATTTAGTGTTTAATTGGGGATTTTTAGTTCGTTCTTTTTTTAGATTTTTAATTGTATACCCAATCTATTGGTCTGCTCTTTCTCTATTTTACTGATATAAGCATTTAGAGATATAAATTTTCCTCTGATCACTGCTTTTATTGTATTCCATAGGTTTTGATATATTGTCTCATTATTATTCTCTTTAATGATATTATTGATTGTTTCTATGATTTATTCTTTAAAAACCACTCATTCTTTAAGATTAAGTTGTTTAATCTCCAAGTAGATTTTAATCTAAATTTCCATGCTCTCTTATTAAATATAATTTTTGTTGTGTTGTGATCTGAAAAAGCTACTTTTAATATTTCTGCTTTTCTGCTTTTAACTATAAATTTTTTATATCCTAATATATGGTCAATCTTTGCAAAGGTACCATGAACTGCTGAGAAAAAGGTGTATTCATTTCTATTTCCATTCAATTCTCTTCCTTTGTAATTTTATGTATTTTAATTTATTCATTTTAAATCAGTATTCCGGCATAGGGTCCATAGGCTTTACTAGAATGCTAAAGGTATCCATGACACAAAAAAATGTTAAAAATTCACACTCTAAAGGTTGTGCATATGTGTGTATATTACATGTCACATAAACATATATATGTACACACACGTGTGTGTGTGTGTGTGTGTGTGTGTGTGTAGAGCCCAACGCTTTCATCAGTGTGTTGGTTGAGGAGAAAAGGGGAGGAAGTCTGTGCTGAAAAGAGGCAGGTATGCAAAGGGGACTAGTCATGAATTAGCATACCCATTGTTTCTTTGTGAAAGAGGTTGAAGCCCTAAGGGAACAATTTCAGCTTCAAAGGTAGGCAATGACTACTATAGGGAAGGAACATGAATACCAGGTCTTCCAAAAAAAAAAAAGATTTCTTTTGTAGGTCATCAGAGCTCTTCTACTAGCTGCCTCTTGAATTCTTACTGGAGTAGTAATTTTCTTTGTAACGCTCTACAATAGATAATTACAAATAAGGCTGAAGGATGGCCCTCCCGGATACCACCCCCAAACTCAAAAGGGTATTATTATCAAAATATCTTTAACACCTGCCCATTAAGGAAAGGAAAGGAGGAGTCACAAAGTACTTGAGCAAAGGATGAAAATTCTGAATCCCATAATAAGCTCAAGCACTTTTTCTTAAATTTAGAGATACCAACATTTTTAGACACACATACATTTTAAGATCATTAGTTGCAGTGATCCTAATTTATATATGCAAAGACTATGAACTGAAATTAAGGTTTATAGATATTCTTTACCATTTGTACATAGCAAAGCTTATTAAAATGTCGCTTACCTTAGCTTGACTGTCTAGTTCCAGATATTTGCTCAAAATTCTCTCTGAATCTGAAAGACCGGGGCCAAGATCCATACTATTTGAAAGTATTGGACTGATTTTCTGAACTGACATTGTTGCCTTTAGAAATAAAAGACAAATAATCTTAGAGACTTATATGTAGAGATGAGTATGCATATTTAGTACATGACAACCATAGAATAAAAAATATATATGTATAATTATATACTGAATCTTAAAAACCCTGTTCTTGTAGTAGGGATGGATTTGCACTGATCCATTTATATTCTTTTCATCTACTTCCCATTGAGACCGATAGCCTACATTATGAAGACAGGTGGCCAGAATTAAGGCTAGAGTTTATGGGCAACTAGGTGGCATAGTGGATAGAGCACTGCTTAGAGTCAAATCTGGCCTCAGACACTTACTAGCTGTGTGAGCCTAGGTGAGTCACTTAACCCTGTTTGCCTAAGTTTCCTCATCTGTAAAATGAGCCGGAGAAGGAAATGGAAAACTATTCTAGTATCTTTGCCAAGAAAACCTCAAAATGGGGTCATGGAAAGTCAGACACAACTGAAAATAACTGAACAATAACTATGGACCCTAGGAAAAAGGAAAGCTATCAATATGGTGAAGGGAAAGCTAACTGACACATGTGGGAATCAACACCATGACGATAGTGCCATCATTATTTGCACATGAATTAACTTCATAAACACACCCCCCCACACACAAAACCCTTTGAAAAATAATACAGTCTAAGGCTTTATGCTCAATAGGGGTTGCCTGACTTGATTAATGAGTGTGAACATGTGTCCTTAGAATATTATGGGGTTAAAAAATAGTCCAAAAGCCCTGGCACCCAAATGAAATGACATGATTTAGTGACTTGTCCATTGTCACACAGCTAGTAAATATCAGAGGTCAATTTATACCCAAATCCTCTGACTCTGAATCATTGCCCTTTCCACTGTACCAATCTGCCTCCAGTCTAGAAGGTAGTGGTTTATCAGTTACTAATTACAATCTCGTCAAAATAATCAGTATTTTACAAAACTGAAATTCGAACCACAATTGCCATATTACCTATGATACCTAACACCACTAAGGCCAAGGAGCACCCAGGCTCTGGGCCTTTCCCTATCTTTTCCTCCTCATAAAAACTTATTTGTTCCATAGTCTATTTGGAGGAGAGAAGGTAATAATGACCTAATTAACAAACCAGCTTATCTATATGCTATCTCTCCTAGTTAATATATAAGTTCCCGGAGGGCAATACTTTTTCCTCCATATTGCCTAGCAATATTTTAGATATAGATTTTCAACAAATATTTGTTGGACAAATGAGTGATTCAGTGAACAAATGAATATAATTGTTGTTGTTGTTGAGTTGTTTCAGTCGTGGTCAACTCTTTGTGACCCTATTTGGGGTTTTCTCAGCAAAGATAATGGAGTGATTTGCCATTTCCTTCTCCCGCTCATTTTACATATGAGGAACTGAGGCAAACAGGGGTAAGTGACTTGCCCAGGGTGACACAGCCCAGAAGTATGTCTGAGGCCAGATTTGAACTCATGAAGATGAATCTTCCTGATTCCAAGCCCAATGCTCTACCCACTGTGCCACCTAACTGTCCAATAAATATAATGCCTTGCACAATTTGAAACATGATAAGAAAACAGCTTGGTGTAGTAGGCTATTATGCTATTATATTATATTGTTGTATTATGTATTTTACTAATATATAATTATACTATTGGTGTAATATACTATTAGTACACTAATATGAACTAGGTGATGATTTAGTGAATCTATAATTAAATGAAAATTATCTTAGATCTTCTATTGTGTTCCTGTTCTGATCTTTCATTGTAGCATGGAGATAACCCTAGGATCTTAATGGCTATGACAATGTGACAATCCTTAGTAGGTCAAATGATCCTATCAATGGAGTTATAATAGCTCTCCCTTTCCCAAACCAACTGCAATCAGAAAAATAAACTTTGGGAAAGTGGCTTATTGATGTGATAAGTCATGTGTCTTAACTAAGGGAGCAGCTTTCTGTTGTTAGAGGGGCCAGATCTCCTTGAGTATCTCATATAAAGGGGCAACAACATGAATAACCTCTAGATTGTGAGTCTTTCAGAATGAAGAAGTTATGTCATTCTCTCTGGTCCTAGAAAGGATGGTGAGGATGAGGCCACAAGGAATAACAAGAAGAAAATTAATTCTATGGGATCTGATTGGAACAGAAGTAGTGGGAAGGGCTTGAAGATCTGTATTCTGAGCCCTTTCAGTGTGTGTCTCTGTGTCTCTGTCTGTCTCCGTATCTATGTCTCTGTCTCTCCCCCCCACCCCTGACCCTTCATTTGGTCCCCTTTCCTGGTAGGCCAAATAGGAGGCACTCATCAATGCCGAGGAGGAGGCAGTATGTTTCCAAGACAGTTATTTAAGCTGCTACCATGCCTTTTGAACTAAACTAGACAATGCTGTATCCCTGGGGATGTGGTCCTGCTTTTGTCACTATTCTGAATTTCCCAAGGGCTCAAGACATCACTTTAAGAACTAGAATCACAGAATTTTAAAGGTGGAAGGAATATTAAAAATCACAAAGGAGGCCAAAGTTCAGAGAAAGGAAGTCATTTGCCTTGGGTGATGCAACAATTTAGTGGGCAACTGTTGTTGCTGTTCAGTTAGTCAGTCACGTCTGACTCTTCATGATCCCATGGATCATGCTACTACTGTCCATGAGGTTTTCTTGGCAAGGATACTGGAGTGATTTCCCATGTCCTTCTCCCACAGATTAAGGCAAACAGAGATTAAGTGACTTGCCCAAGGTCACACAACTAGGCTAGAGCTGAACTCAGGTCTCTGAGTAGGCAAGCTGGGGCTCTCACTCAGGTCTCTTGACTCTTCATCCAGAGCCTCTTCCACGATTTCATACCGGTTCTACACCATCTGGATAAATAGCAAAGGATGACAACCTAGAAAGCAGCATACTTTATCCCTCCTTACAGTTGCAGAAATGAAGTCTGGGCCTCTCCATAGGCATACCCTTTCCAGAGAAACCTATTCTCTCTCCATACAAGCCTAGATTCAGATAGCCATTGTATCTAATAAGGACAACTCTGAAACGCTACCCGTTTTGTCATTTGGGACTTAGCCCAGACAGCAAGGCTCCTTGGTGTAAACACCACTGTTAAGGTTACTGGATTTTCAATATATTTATTATCTATTGTCAAGTGGTGGATTCTACAACTGAAAGGAAAATTGTTGGTTTCAGGAGCCCCTGAAAACAGGAGAGATGGAAAAGAGTCTCTCTTATGCTATTCAGTTGAGAGAGCATCCTGGTCATTCTTCCAACTGCAAGTGGTGGATGGAGTCAAGGCGGCGATGATTTGGTAAATCAGTGAGTGAACACTTTGGAGTCTGAGCACCTGAGTTTCAAATCCTTCTTCTAATGCTCACTACATGTATGACTTTGGGCAAGTGACTTAACTTCACGGGGCCTCAGTTTCCTCATCTGTAAAATGTGGGGGTTGAACTGGATGGTTTGTGAAGTTCATGCCAGTTCTAGTTGTGAGACCCTAAAGCATACAGCTAATTTCACTAAAGTAATTCTAGATGTTATCACAAATAGCATGTGCTTGGCATTAACCTACTAAGTAACACCTGTGGTGGAGTAGAAAACTTAGTTGCCTAAACATGACAAGACCTGGGTTCTTCTGGTTCTGTTGCTTGTTAGCTGTATAATCATGGGCAATCCTTTCATTTCTCTAAGTGTCAACTTCCTCATCTGCAAAACTAATATAATACTAATGCCTACCTCACAGGCTCTGTCAGGAAGATCAGCTGAGATGATGCATGGGAAGCACTAAATTAATGCAACTTCTTTTGCCCACTATTTTGCCAATTGAAGAGTTAGGTGGTACAGTGGTTAGAACACTGGGTCTGGAGTCAGGAGGACCTGAGTTCAATGGCCTCAGATACTCACTAGGCTGGGTGACCATGGGCAAGTCACTTAACCTGTCTGCCTCAGTCTCCTTATCTGTAAAATGTTCTGGAGAAGGAAATGGCAAACCACTCTAATACCTTTGCCAAGAAAACCACAAATGAGGTCAAGAAGAATTGGACACAACTAATCTACAAAAAAGGAACCACTGGTTCTTGGAACTACTGATATAACCCTTGAGTATGGTCTAATATGGTTGCTGTTTATTGCTCATGCTGCTTTTGAGAGAGGGATGGGGGTCCTTAGGTGTCTACCTTGGGAGAAAGAGGATACAATGCTGGTTTACATGTGTAATTATTGCCTGTTCTTGGCTTATAGGTCTTGTGGAGAAAGCAAAGTGGAGCATGACAGGAGACTACCTGGTGTGAGATGAATTTACTCTTAATTAAGCGGAGTTTTTGATGAAATAGCACCCCTCTCCCCAAGCATTTACTGTAGCTGACACACAGCCTAGTAGCACTGAATTAAGCACACCTAAAGCTACCTTTGGTGAAGCAATTAGTGCAATTGATTCCAAACCATTAATTTAGGGAGGAAGCATTTTATGATACTACCTTCCTTAGGAATCCCTCCATTGAGGCAGTTAATTGTTGTTTCCTAAGAGCAAGTTCCTTATGAGCAGAACACTGCTGGCTTAGCTGATCCACTCTTCTCTGAATGCATCCCATCATTTCATGAATGCCAACCATCTGAGAGCTAAATGGGAACAAACCAGCTGTTAGTTCATCTCTGCCTTGATGTAGGCATTCAGCTGACAGTAAGCAGTGGAAAAACAGATCTGCTGTCTCAGGTTAGATCAGATCTAGTTAAAGCTTCAAGTTTTAAGTTTCCAACCTGGCAGGAAAAAAAAAACCCGACCAACCCTGAAAGTAGCAAAATGTTGTTAAAATAGAAAAAGACCAACTGAAGAGTCTATGTATGGCTGTTAAAAGCTTCTGAAAATGCAAAGTGAATTGTCCAATTTGCTACGAGGACTAATCTTTTTAAGAGACTATCTTGCTATCATATTTCAAAAAACTTCAAGACATTTATGGCATGAGGACCCACACAGTAAGGGAAATAGCTTTTCCATGGTTGCTATGGAAAGGTTTCATATATGAAGTGGTCTCTGAAAAGAAATGTGAATATATCAATCAACAAAGCATTTACTTGTCTAATAATGTACAATGTTTAAGTAAATGCCAGCATGCCAGTTCTCAGCAATAATAGTGCTCAAGGCTATCTAATGGATGACAAACCAGCAATCACCAGCAATTAGGTATCACTATGCACAATAGAGTCCTGAATTAACAAATTCCTGGACAGTTAGTTAACCTGGGAGTTATAGAGTGAGAGAGCCTTAAGAAAATGAACCTCAAATTGTCCTCCCCCCCATGTCTGCAATTATCTTAATAAGTTTCCTAACCAACCCCAGTTGCTTCATAATAGGAATGCAAGGTGATCAAATAGCTATTACTGTATTTATGCAATTTATTGTTTGGAACTTTTCAGATGAATACAATTTATTTTTATAATCCCAGATTTTACTTCACTGCATAGTCTCCTGTTTTGAGAGCACAGCCTAGGCTACTATTCTAACATCTCTAGACTTAAAAAAAAAAACTTTAATCAGTCAATTTTCTCAAACACTAATAAAGAGTAAGATTACAACTCTCGAATTTGATTATTCCAAGTTTGAAAAAAAATCTTGCCAAGAGTTACAGATTTTTATTGTTTTTACTTCTAATAATTAATTTATGCTGCTGTAAAAAATGAATTTAATCAGTAGTAAAATGAGGGCAGGCACTGATAGGAATGAAAATGAGGGCTCTGAAATAGACAAAGAATCATCAGTCATTTGAGAATTTCCCCCCAGGATTATGAAAAGTGGCTAGAACATAAATGTTTTCTATAATGCAGCTGATGTTCCAACTAGTGGAATTAAAAGGGAGAGGAGGACTAATAATAAATATTATTCCTGAGACATAAGGTCCTATGGGATTAATACAGAAACAACTGAGAATATTGCAAAGGAAAAAAATGAAAGGTATTTACAAGAGGACTCAATTTAAGGGAAATGATTTTACACAGTAATAGTTAGTGGCACCACCAGTAATTGTATTTATCATAAACTCTTAAAGAAGTTTTTCAGCATCTTATTGGTCATTGAGTCTATCTTCTCAATGGAGGAGTCCTTTCTACAATATCCCTAACAGATAGTCATCTAGCCTATGTTTGAGTGCTCCAGAGATGGCAAACTCATTACCTCATGTCCATTCCAAAGACTTTAGTTATTTTGCAGGTTTAGGCAAAAATCTGTCTCCCTGTGACTTCTGTGCATTTGTCCAAACTCAACCCTCTGGAGAAACAAAGCAAATCTACTTCCTCTTTTCTCTCTTCTTTCTCATGGACAGCTCTCAGTTCTAAACAGCTTTTTTCCCCTCAATTATGTCATGGTTTCTAGAATGACTACCTTCTTGGTTGACCTTCTCTAAATATACTGTACTTTGTCAATCAGTCTTTAAATTTTTGATTAGATTTAAAAGATTTTTGTGTGCTAAAAAGGACACTTGATAATCTGTGGGGCTTTATTCCAAAACAACTTCCTATCATCTATCTCCTCCTCTGTTCCTCTAATCATGTCAGCGTTCTCTGTCTTCCTCTCCTTTCTAGTCTCAGTGGAAGAAGTGACCCTTCTTGCCAAAGCTAACTCCTCCACCTGCACCCTCAATCCCATGTCCTGATCTTGTTGTAATGATCATGCCCTCTTTCTCTTTCATATTCCATGTTACCTCTCTCCTGGGTTCTTCCCAGGGCTGAGAGGCTCAAATAAGATAATGGATGTAAAGCTGTTTGGAAACCTTAAGATGCTCTATAAATACTATTATGATTGTTACTATTATTAGCCTACAGTCACAAGGCTTCTATTCTGGCAATGACTTCATTCTCTGAGCCTTCCGCACTCCTGCTAAGCTCAAGCAATGTTTATTGAACAATAAAGGGGTATGCTGGTAAATATTTAACACCGAGGATCTTTTGGGGGAAAGATGTACGCACACACACTTTTAAGTTTAATCTGCATTATTAACACTTTCTTAAGTCTAGAGACAATCACCAAAACAGTAAATGAAGCCATGATCACACTGAAATTTTGACAGGCTCTCACAAGCTCCTTAGAGCTACTTCCAGCACACTCCTAGTTCATCTTCAAAGTCCCCAAATAAACATGTTGAACTTTTCACTATACTTACAAAATAAATTTTAAAAATTTAAAACCTTCCCTTGAGCCTTGGAGAATTTGAATTTCAATTAAATTCCATTTGTCTATTAAATGATTACCATCACTAACATAGTTAATAATAAGAAAGAAAACAAACATTTATTAAGCTCCTACTATGTGCCAGACACAGTACTTTACAAATATAATCTCATTTGATCCTCACAACAACCCCAGGAGGTAGATACATGCTATTTATCCCAGTTTTACAGCTGAGGAAATTGAAGCAGAGAGAGGTTAAGTGATTTGCCTGGAGTCACACAGCTAATAATTATCTGAGGCTTGATTTTTACTCAGGTCTTCCTAATTCCAACCTAGCTCTGTATCCATTGCATTGCCTAATTGTGGCATTTATTAAACACATATTATGTGCTATGCACTGTGGTAAGTGGTGTGGATCAAAAAAAAAGACAAAAACATGTTTCTACTCTAAAAAAGAGTCCACGTTCTAATGTGGGTGAAAACACACAAACAATTATGTATAGACAGTGGAAATGGGAGGTAATTTCACAGGAAGAGCACTAGTGGGGGCAGGGGGAGGGAAAGGCCTCTTACAGAAGGTGGGATTTGAGATGTCTTGTTGGAAGCACAGGAGACAGAGGTTGGAAAGTATCATTTTTGAGGAATATCGAGAAGGTCGATGTTGCTGGACCACAGAATATATGAAAGGGATAAAAACAAAAGAAGACTGGAAAGGTAAGAAGGGGTCAGGATATGAAGGACTCCAAATGCTAAACAGAGGACATTATATTTTATCCTGGAGGTAATAGGGGGCCATTGAAGTTTATTGATCGGGGAGGGACAAGGTCTAACCTATGCTTTAGAAAAATGACTTTGGCAGATGAGTGGAGGATGAATTAGAGTAAGGAGAGACTTGAGGCAGGGAGACCAACCAGAAAGGTTTCACAATAATTCAGGTATAATAAAAGCCTATGCCACAGTGATCATTGTTGAATTGTTTCAGTCGTGTCTGACACTTCATGACCCCACTTGGAGTTTTGTTGGCAAAGATACTGGAGTGGTTTGCCATTTTCTTCTCCAGCTCATTTTACAGATGAGGAAACTGAGGCAAACAGGATTAAATGACTTGCTAGGGTCACACAGTTAGTAAGTGTCTGAGGCCAGATTTGAGTCTTCCTGACTCCAGGCCTAGCACTCTATCCACTAAGCCACCTAGCTGTCCAACCAGAGGGTTAGCTGTGTGTGAAGAGAAGGGGCGTACAGAAAAGATACTGTGAAGGTAGAAATGAAAAAAAAACTGATTGGATACATGGAGTGAGTGCAAGAGATAAATCAAGGAAGATGCCAAGGTTGTAAGCCTCAACAATTGGGAGGGTGGTGGTACCCTTGATCCAGAAATGTGGAAGGGAGGGTTGGGATGAGGAGGAAGATAACGACTTCTGTTTTGGAAATGTTGAGCTGAGATGCCTACAGAATATTCAGTTGAAGATATTCAAAAGACAGTTGATGGTATGAGACTGAAGCTCAGAAAAGAGACTAGGATTGGTTATATAGATCTGGGAATCATCTCTACAGAGATAATTGAATCCTTGGGAGCTGGTGAGGTTGTCAAATGACGTAGTACAGAAAAAGAAGAGAAGAGGGACCATGACAGAGTCTTGGGCTCTGTTTAAGACTTACCCCATGGCAACTGAGTCAAGGTCTAAAATAATCTTTATTTCCGTATTTCTTTTTTTGCTAGTGTGGATGCTACCTGTCTTTAATTGACTGCACTAAATTATATCTTTTTGTTATTTGTTTGATAGTAGTCCCCTGGAGGGAAAAATGGACCTGGAAGAAAAACCAGGAAAAGAGACTGCAAAGGAGTGGTTGAATAGAGAGAAAGTGTGACAACCTAGCAAGGAGAGAATATCCAGGAGGTGGTCAACAGCATCAAATGATACAAAGAGCTCAAGAGGGATGAAGATTGAGAAAAGGCCATTAGATATGGCAATTAAGAAACCACTGGTGACTTTGGAGAGACCAGTTTTAGTTGAATGATGAGGTCAGAAGCTAGATTACACAGGGTTAAGAAGAGAATGAGAAGAGAGGAACTGGAGGTGAGAGAGAGAGAGAGAGACAGAGAGAGAGGGAGGGGGAGGGAGAAGGAGAGGGAGAGGGAGAGGGAGAGGGAGAGGGAGAGAGAGAGGGTGAGGGAGAGGGAGAGAGAGAGGGAGAGGGAGAGGGAGAGCACACCTTATCAAGGAGTTTAGCCAAGAAAGAAAGGAAATATAGGACTCTAGCTGGTGGGGATGGTAGGATTGAGTGTTTTTTTTTTAAGGAGGAAGGAGACATGGGAGTGTTTGTAGGCAGCAAGGATGAAACCAATTGTTAGAGAAAGATTCAATATAGGATTGAATTAGTTAAGCATGTTCTTTTGACACCAATTCTCTCTCTTTGAGGCCATGCCTGCAATTCAGTACATTTACCATAAGCTTTGCAAGTTGATTTAGTGTTTTTTCTACCAAAAAAAAAGTATATGTGTTTGTGCACTTGTGCATGTGTGTGCAAATCTGTGGGGTGGATAATAGTCACCTGTCTTCACCTGAACATATTTTGTCTATGAATAACATACAAATCAATGTTCAAACATACTCTCCCATGGTTTGAAATAGAAAATAACTTGATTTAGTCAAGAAAATATTGTTATTCTCTGAGAGTAGCTGGAATAAGGGTTAATTGTGACTAGTAAGTTAGAAGATGAATTCCCTGAACCATGCAGAAGTCATTTCATTCCCTTCCCCACTTTTTTTTAGCTATGCTTGGTGTGTGACAGAACCAGAAACAGAAAAAGGAGGAAGTAAAAACAGGTTCCAGGGCTGCAGTGAGAGAAACTACCTTCAGACCTACCCCACGGCAATTGGGTTGATGTCCAAAATAATCTTCATTTCCCTGTTTCTTTTTTTTACTAGTGTGGGTGTTACCTGTCTTTAATTGACTGCACCAAATTATACCTTTTTGTCATTTATTTGATAGTAGCTCCCCTGGAGGGAAAAATGGAAGAATATAGATTGCTCTGTCTCTCACAGTCCCTGCAATTAGCCTAATTAGATCAGCGGAGTGCACAAACACCATTAGAGGTCTCTCATACACCATTTGAGACATACTTTCAGGATCTATTTCCAGCATATATCAGTGTATATCCAAGAGATACTTGTTGTAGACATTTAGGCTGCAGGCAGACTATTCAGATAGTGAGGATAGATGGTCACCTTTGGCTCTTGCTAAGGGAGAGCTGAGCCAAGAGAAGGTATACTTCCTATGCAGTGAAAGGCACGACGGACTATCTCTGCTTATTTCTGAAGTTTCTGGTGACTTTTTCACCACTCTTCTCAGACACCCATGAACTTCATACTGTGAGGAGTCAATCAGTCATCAGCTAGGAACACCATAAGGGCACATTTTCTCCCTCCTTATTATTCTTTGCAAGAAGCAGGGGAGAGAAGAGGGAAGATAATGGATTAAAAATGTTTTCCAAAGAGCAGGGTTTTACTGTCTTTAGCCTAAAATATAGACTTACATTTCCAATAAGCATGTTGGCTTCCCTATCTGGATCTGTCACAAATCTGGACTGGGGGAGGGGAGGGAAATCTAATCATAATGTCTTTTAAGGCATCATCCTGGAGAATAGTAAGTTCCTTTCAAATGTTTCATAAATTACTATTGGCAGCCCATCTGGATTAGGAGCTGTACCAGATGGTAAGTACTTGACAACTTACTCCATCTCATCAGAAAGCATCAGCTGATCACATTTTTCTTCTCTGTCTTATGGCTGAATTTCATTTTGGAAATGGGGAAAATGTCTTCCCTAACCCATGGTTTATTGTTCTCTCCCAGTGACCCAGCTATTGTCCTTTTAACAGATGTGCATGGCTACTCAATATAGGCAGCAGATCATCTGAGACTTCTCCATTGTTTCCTTCCACCATAGGAAAAAGGCCATTTTTCCTCCGACCCACTGCACACCCTCCCCCAACAAAGCTAAAGTATTTTAAACATATGGGCTTTTTCCTTCTGTATTATTTGTTGAATTTGGAGTTCTAAGATTGTAGAATCATAGATAAAGGAACCTGAGAGACCATCTAAACTAAGCTTCTCATTTTATATATGAGAGTGAAGTCCAAAGAAGGTAAATGACTTATCCAAAGTCTTACAGATCATTAACAATATGAATGAAATTTTAACTCAGGCCCTCCAACACCAGAAAAAATGCTCTTTCCCTGTTCAATTTTGACTTTGCCACCTATTATCTTGTTGTGCAATGGGAAGGGTGATGAATTTGGAGTCAAAGGAACTAGGTTCAAATCTCGTTTCTGTCACATATCACCAGTGTGACCTGGGACAAATCATCTAACTCCTCCGGGCTTCAGTTTCCTCATTTGTGAAATGAGAGGATCAGACAATTTTGTCTCTGAGATCCCTTCCAGCTCTAAATGTATAATCTTATGAGTCTATTCTAATTGTATTCAATTCAGAAAAGTCACCAAACTTCTGTCTTCTCAGCTTCTGCAACTACGAAATGAAGAAGTTGCACTAGGTGATCTCTAAGGGTCATTTATGTTTTTTTATTCTGTGATCCTTTATCTTGATTCATGAGCCTTTCCCTCAAAATCATTGTGTTCATCCTTAGTTCTCCAAGAGGACCAATGACATCCTGAGGGTGAAGTCTTGTGTGTGAATTGAATTTAAGCGAGGCAAAGCTGTTCAAAGTCGACAGCGTCATTCTCTCCTCTGGAGTCGTCAAAGTCCAGTGGCAAGACAAAAGTCAAGATGACTGGCGATGGCCCAGCATGCAGTGGGTGACCTTGGCCTTTCCAAATTCAGATCTTTCCCAGACCCTGGTTTTTCTGAGGCAATATCCTTTCCCTATCACATTGGGAATTGTTCTACTTTCTTCCTCTTCTACCAGTGAAACTGATAATCTAGGCAGTATGAAAACAACTTTGAGTGGGGAAGAATAAAATGGCAGGCTTTCAGATATTCAGTTAATAAACATTTATTAAGCACTTATTATGTGCCAAGCACTGTACTAAGCCCTGGGAATAAAAAAAAAAAGACAAAATAACAGGGGAAGAGAAAACACAAAAGGAAACTGAAAAATAGGAGTAGAGATTGGGGTGGGGGGATTTACAGGACAGGGATATGGTGAAGTCAGTCAGAGAAGTTCCAAAGCACTGCAGGCATGTGAGAAACAAGATATCTGAGCTGAGATTGCTCCTTAAATGGAGATCTGGAGTTCATGGCCCCATTCTCCAATCAGAGAAGCAGAGGGCAGTGATGAAACCAGGGCTAAGATTACAGGATTTTACAGGTAATCCTAGTGATTAACTTCCTGTGGCATGATGCAGAAATCAGTCAGAGAAGGTTGTAAGAGTTACCCATCTCTCAGTTGACTGGCATGATAATTAAGGATTTCTAATGTACTAAATTATGATGCACAAGTATTTCTCTATAATGAATTTTGGCTTCTCAAAAATAAGATTATTTCCCTTTTTTAAAAGTAAAGCTAAGTTACTTGTTTATGTCCTGGTTTGCTATGACCAAAGAATTCATCCTTTTGTTGCCAGTCTGTTGGTGATAAGTCTCTCCAAACTTAGCTATCTTGGTTCTTAGGCAGTGGATTGTTTATTGTCAGTACTGAATTCAAAGCCTTTCTGGTCTGCTAGAACCTTTGAGAAATTCTGCTCTGCTGCCACAGTCTTTAAGAACCCACGTTCGAGAGTACACCACAGTGGAATGGGACTTTTAGGAAGGCATATGGACATAAATAGGCTGCAGCATATTACCAATGAAGAATTATATACATAAAATGGCATAAAAGACATCATCAGGGGGCAGCTAGGTGGCACAGTGGATAGGGCACCAGCTCTGGAGTCAGAAGGACCTGAGTTCAAATCCGGCCTCAGACACATAATACTTGCTAACTCTGGGCAAGTCACTTAATCCTAATTGCCTAGCAAAAAAAGAAAAAAAAAAGACATCATCAAGGGGAAGCATGACGAGAAAAGGAACTTGACTTTGAGAAGTAGAGATGACAGATATGTAGCCCAAGTATCTGGTAACACCAGTATTCATGAAATACAGGGTGACCCCAAAAATCTGTGTGCTATTTGGGGTTTTAATAGCTTAAAACTAACACTAAGACTTCTGGGACACCCTGTGTTTAAAGAGAAAGTAGAAGACCTTTAGAGTATTGGACATCTTGGATATAGAATATTTTTAGAAGGGCATGGACAAGAATAAAACAGGACAAGAAGTCATGAGTAGGGGTTGAGATCTAGATTGATGGGAGAAGGGCCTAAGTTGATCCAATGAATCTCATAAAGTTTGGAATACGATAAATCTGCTTATTCCCTTTATGACTTTGACTCACTAAAACCCAGTTTTCTCACCTTTAAAATGGGGGAATGGGAATCGATGATTTCTAAGGTTCCATATAATTCAAAATCTTATGATCTTAACAACTGTCAATAGTTCTTAGCAAACAAAATTCACTTTGTTTCTGAGGGCCTTTTCAGTTCTAATACTCTATAGATTTCATGAAAATCTATGCTGCTTAAATTGAGATAAATGGTTTCAATATGTCACCAATCTTTTGAGGTCTGCATGAACTACATGAACAGAAGCCAATGATGCTAGCTCACATTCTATTAGAGACTTGATGTGTTAGAGACTTGTATTGGGACTTCAGGAAAGATGGTAGGAGGAGAGGTTATAAGTTATGTTGCCTTCTTATGATAGTTCTCTCTCACACAAACAAATTTAAACTGAAAAGAAACAATTTTGCTAGAATTTATCATGAGAAAAAAAGCAAATTGAAGAGTCCAGATACTATGAGAAAAATTTATGGTGTAAGCAAACAAAGAAGGAAATTAGAAGAAAATTATCGCCAAATATCATCAGAAAAATTCATTAGAAACAGCAGAAGTTGCAAAGGATAAGAATAAATAGAAAATAGACATACTTAAGAAATTAAAGGAAAAAATGAAACCTCCTAATCCTCCTAAAAAAATTATGAGAGGAATTAGGGGAGGAAAGGTAACAGGGAGCAGTTAAAGAATGTTAGGAAAATATGATAATGAAACTGTGGAAATCTCCATAAAGAATACAAAAACATTAGTGGAAATAATTAAGAGCAAAATTAACACAATGGAGGATGAAATTGTATATGGCACAGTCAATATGGGAAAAAACTAAGAAAATATTTCATCTGCAAAAACAAAAAAGATTAGACAAAATAAGATTAAAATGATAGATTTGATGGGCACACAAAATAAGATTAACATGATAGATTTGATGGGCAGATCAGAATACTAGGGACCTCATAAAGAACAAGACAAAGGGTGCTAAGGATCATACCAATTTTAGACCGTCTATGAACATTAACTTAACTATTAGTATTCTAAATATAAGATTCTTGTCTAGTGACCCATTAATTGACATACTACTGAAGGAATGGAATCATATAAATGCCAACTTTTTCACTATAAATAAATCCAGAGGTCATAACTAAAAATCAACAGTCAGCAGTCAATTGCTGATTGTTATGACCCATTTCTGTATTTTGCTGATTGTCTCACAGTTAGTAAATGTCTGAGGTGGATTTGAACCAAGGTCCTCTGAAGGACACATCTAGCATTCTACCCACATCACGATGCCTCTCAATTGAATTGCCTAAAAAGTGAAGAATACAAGAACTTACTGTGCTTATTATTTGTTGAGTATCAAAAGTAATTTCATTTATTGCATTATCAACTAAAGTCAACTAAAAGGCTCACCTCCAACAAAGTATCTCCTTTGCGTTTTTGGAAATCATATGGGATTCATTGAAAGATGAAACAAGAGAAATCTATGTTCCATGACTATGATTATTCATATCAAAGGAGGCATTAAATAGTGAAGCTAAAGATATTTGTACTGTCATGGAAAAGGTCTAGCATGGAGCCCAAATGGAAGAAAACTTCCCCATGTAGCTTGTGAAGTCTACATAATGCTTCTGTTGGCAGATGATAATATTTTGACTACAGCAAGCCCTAGAGCACCACAGAGCCTATTAAGTAAGCTACACAATTACCCACAAGTTTGATTAAATTATGCACATCATAAAAACTATGGGGATAATGAATGTCTAGGGCCCAGGCTATACTTTTCAGGATGGAAAGCCCAGAATATGAGTGTGTGTAAGTTTATATGTGTATATATAAATATATAAATAATATACATGTGTGTATGTGTATATGTATGTGTATTATGTATCTTGGAAATAAACTGTAAATGAATATTGAACTGAGTACAGAATTGAATAGGAAGAGAAAAGTAGGCTGGATTACATTTGGGAAATTGTGGAATTCTTTTAATGATCCCAAGCTTCTCTCTGAAATATTTTTTAACTTAATATTAGTGTTTATTGATCTTGCTAAATATGTTTCTACATGTAATAATCAACTTTGTGTTCCTAAGTACCTAAGCTATATCCTAGGAAATTGATTTACTTAGCAATCCCAATTATGCCACAACCTAGGTGAGGTCCAGCATTTCTTGTCTTTTCACTCCCTGTATTTCCCCTTTTGCCCAAGTCCTCAGCTTCCTTACGGACCACCACAGTATGGCCAATGATAGAATAATGTCCAAAAAGTGCAATTAGAGAATCTTTGATAGACACTGTTGCCAAACCATCTTTGTTGGGAGTAACATTGCCAAGATCACCAATATGGCTATCTTCATCATTTGGTCCACTATGTTTTTTGGAATGCTAACTTAAAACTTTGACTGAAATCATCTTCGTCAGCTTCCTCTCCACTCTGATTGGAGGGCTGGACTATGGAGTACTAAACTTCTCCTAAAGCCATTCTTCATAGAGGGCAGAAACTGGACTTTTTGGCTTATTCCACTCTGCATCTGCTGCTCTGTCTGGATTACACACCATGGAACATGATAACCCCACCCTTTCCTGCTTCCTTTTGTGTATTGTCTTCCCCCGTTGGACTGTAAGCTCCTTGAAGGCAGAGACTATATTTATTTTTATTAATTATATGCCCAGTGCCTGGCAGATAGGAAGAGCTTAATAAATGTTTACTGAATTGGATTGAAATAAAGGGCCATATGTTTAATACCAGCATCAATCTTGTGATATGATATGACTGCAAAGCATAGAAGACCACACCCTAAAGAATTAAAGTTGCACATCCACCTGGAGGGACAATGGAGATATACATGGTAGGCATTAACAGGTTACACCATATTACTAGTGAAGAATTATTCAGCAAAAGCAGCATGAAATATATTATTGGGGAAATACATCACGAGGAATGGATATGGATCAGTGATGTTGTGAGAGTTAGGGATAAGTGTCGATAGCCCACATGCTCCATTGTTACTTATACAATGTCCAGAGGCTTGGAAGAAGGCCCCGTAACATTGGGTAGTGGCCCTCAGTGGGGGATTTAGGAAGAACTTGGAGAAGAGTTGTATAGCATGAGAAGGCATAAATAGATTATGATTTTCACCTCTGGAAGGAAGTACTACATCTTTTTAATTCCAGATGCATTCAAGTATCATGCTATTGATTCACCTTGAATTTATAGTTCACTAAAACCTCAAGCTAGATGGTGAAATAGATAGAATACCCGGAGAACCTGAGTTAAAATCTAACCTCAGATATAGCTGTATGACCCTCGGCAAGTCACTTAATTCTGTTTGCCTCAATTCCTCATCTGTAAAAAGAGTTAGAGAAGAAAATGGAAAACCACTCCAGTATCTTTGCCACGAAAATCCCAAATGGGATCATAAAGAATCATACATGACCGAAAACAACTAAAAAATCTCAAGTTTTTTTTCAAATGAAATATCTAGTCATACTTCCCCCATGTTGTATTTATGGAGTTGATTTTATGAACTCAAGATGTTATATTCATGCTTATTATTTTTTGCCTTATTAAATACAACTCCATTTTCTAGACTTTCAAGATCTTTTTTTTGGATCCTAACTTTCATCTAATGTGTTAGCTTTCTATCCCTCCCAACTATGTAAATTTGATAAGCATGCCATCTATGACTTTATCAGTAACACTGATAATAAAGTTAAATAGCCCATGGTCAAATATAGATCTCTAGAGTACTCTTCTAGAGAGACCTCTTACCTAGGTGATGTTGAACCATTAATGACTCAGTTATTGAACCCTTAATTGAACCAATCTTTGGGTCTGGCCATTCAATCTATCCAAATAGACTCTGAGGTCCTTGAGGTCAGGGATCAAAAATCTTTATTGTACCCATTCTGTAAATCATCACTCCTACAACATTACTCTAAATCAGCACTAACCTCTATCACCAATTTCCTATGACCCCATAGGCTTCTAGGGTAGGCTCCTGCTTGGTTCTAAGGCAATGTTTAACCTGTTTTCAGGTTCAGGGCTTTAGAGTGATAGGTGGAGTAAGCCTGAAGCCAGGATTGAAGTAATGTTAAAGTTCTGATCTATGGTAAATCGTTATGGTAAAGTTCTGATCTAGGGTAAATCTGAGGCCAGATTTGAACTTAAAGGGTCAGGACCTGACTCCAGGGCCAGTGCTCCATCTACTGCACCACCTAGCTAACCCCTAAAAAATTTCTTAATTAAAGGAAATGCCTAAATTCAATGGGAAGTCAACGAAAATAAAGTTGTAAATTTTTTTCCCATCCAAGTTCATGGAAATCCTGAAATCTATCCATGGATCCCTTGGAGGTCTGTGTATCCTGGGTTAAAGACCCCTGATTTAAAGAATAGGAAATGGCTTTTTTTTCTGTTCCTAGCTTCCATCAATTGTCCCCTCTTACAAGACGCCCTTTCTGATTTCCCCAGTTAAAAGTATGCTCCCAATTACTTTGTATTTATTTCACATAATACTTTTTATTTACTAATTTGGGTACATATCATTTCTCTCTAATAGGGTAATAAATTCCTCAAAGTTAGGGACTGTTCATTTTTTGTCATTGTAGCCCCAGTACCTAGCACAGTGCCTGAAGGCACAAAGTAGGTGCTTAATAAATGCTTATTGAATTATTAGAGATCATGAAGAAAAAGGTAAAAATAATAAAAGTACCAGATTTTCCATTGCTTAATAAGTCATGGTACATTTCTAAGACCCTCTTCCCATACTTAAAGGCAGCTAGGTGGCATACTAGATAGAGTGCTAGACCTGAGATTAGGAAAACCTGAGTTCTAATTTAGTCACATATACTTACTGACTGTATAATCCTGGGCCAGTCACTTAATTTCTGTTTGCCTTAGTTTCCTTATGTGTAAAATGGGGAGATTAATAGCACCTATCTTCCAGGGTTCTTGTGAAGATAAAATGAAATATTCATGAAGTGTTTTGCAAACTATAAAGTATTATGCAAATGCTAGCTGCTGTTACTATTGTTATTATTATTATTATACTTAAAGAAACTTTTAAAAATTACAATATTTTGGAAAGTGGTTTATCCATCCCTACCTCAAAGATTACTTTCTATATCTCTTTAGCGAAGCATTTCAGTTTTGTTTGACTTCATGTTATTTTATCACTTAGGGCAACCATGAGACACTTGACGTTTTGTTCTTTGAGATGAACATGCAAAGGATTTTGCACACAGTATTTGCCAAGCCCAAAGAAAGTGTGTAGGGAGTAGTGTTACAGTTTGAGACGGCGTTGATTACACATTTGGTCACAAGGAGCAGAGCAGCATTGACACAGGAGTGTGAAGAAAAGGAATAGAGTTACACAGAAGAGGACTGGATCATGATGGTAGTGATAGTACAAAGGCCTCCTGACAAATATTCCAATTCCTCGAGCCACCACTTTAATTTGAGTGTCCTTGGATGAGGTACAAATGCTGAGTTCCTTTCTGCATAGTCTTCCCAGTAAACTTAGGAGTGCTAATTGTCAGGCTACCTATCCCCTGGAGGTCATGACATTGGGATAGGATAAATCAGCCAGGCTGTGGATTTATAAAGAATCTTCTAATTTCTATTAGACTTTTAAGCAAAAGCATCCAGGAGTCAAGAGCCCTCAGTGTTTCAAACTGCAACATTTTCATAGAACTGCAGTTAGATCCTAATTAGGGCAAATGAAGAATCCTGTGAGGTGGTCACATAATTCAAATTCTCACGCATATTTCCATTGGGTTGATCAGTTACCACATTTTATGTAAATATAACTTCAAATAGTGTAAATTGAGTTATACTATTTGAAGTTATAATTATGTAAAAGATGTTGTTTAGTCATGTCCAACTTTTGGGACCCCATTTGGGGTTTTCTTAACAAAGATACTGGAGTGGTTTTCCATTTCTTCCTCCAGCTCCATTTTTTTTAAAGAAACCAATGTTTATTTTCCATCAGCATTTTTCCAACACAATTAGAGCACCTGGGGTAAAACTTAAGACCACTCTGTGGTAGTTCCTCCCCGCTTGGTGGCCTGAGCAGTAGGAGCCGCAGACCTGTCCTCGGTAGCTGGCTGAGAACTCCAATGGGAACTGCTGAATGGGCACAGATGGCACCTGTACTCCATCAGCCACCTCTGGTTGAGTAGCAGTGAATTCTGGGGCAGGTGCAGTCCATTCACCCTGAAACTCCTCCTTTGTCACTGCCTTCTCAGCTGTGGCCTGCTCTTCCTTTTCAATCTCCTCTGGATCCCTGCAGAAGTAAAGATCGGGTATAACTTCCCATGGGTGTTCACAGGAGATGGTACCACACATACGTAGGACTTCACGGGCCAGCATCCATCACATCAGACCCACTGAGTGAGCTCCCTTGTTGTTACAGGGAATGGCAATGTCCACATAGCGAAGTGGGGAGTCTGTGTCGCACAACGCAATAGTTGGAAGGTTAACATACGATGCTTCAGTCAGAGGCTGGTGATCTGCTCGAGGATCAGTGACCACCCAGAGGCGAGACTCCCTGAAAGATGCCTGGATCTGGTCAGTGAAGGTGCCTGGTATGAAACGGCCAGCAATCGGTGTGGCGCCAAAGGCAGCAGCAAATTTCAGAACAGCTCGCTGGCCATCCAGCTCATCCTGGATGAGATGACACTAACATCAGCTGGATTTTCAATGGCAGCAATGGCATGAGCTGCCAGCAGAAGCTTTTCCCAAGTTCTCTTCAAATTGATGATGTAGATACCATCACTCTTTCTTTTGTAGATATAGTGTTCCATCTGGAAGTCCAAATTGGTGCCACCCAAATGGGTTCCTGCAGCAAGGAATTTGAGGACATCCTCATCCTTCACCTGCATGACATCTAGGGCTCTGGACATTGTGAAAGTTTCCCTTTATAGTTACAATGGAAACCGAGAACAATGCCATATGGAACCCTCTACGGGGCAGCGCAGAAAGTCAGCTCCTTTTTCAAATGAGGAAACTGAGGCAAACAGGGTTAAGTGACTCACCCAGGATCACATAGCTAGTAAGTGTCTGAGGCTGGGTTTGAACTCAGGTCTTTTTGATTCCAGGCCTGGTACTTTATGCACCGCACCAACTAGCTGCCCTGCAGTTTGTGTAGGACATGGCAATCTAACTTATTTCACGAGCACAAAAAATTGCCTAAGATATTATTGTTATTAAATAGATCATCATGTAATTACTTATTATTCCTCTACACAGTTTTATAAATTGCAAATAATTATTGTTCTCATTTTGTAGAGGAAGTAACATTGAAATTAAAAAGATAACTTAATGACCATAGTCACATAATTAATTAATGAGTAGTACAACCTAATAGTGCCCAGTATTGAACATAACCTGCTACAAAATCATTTCCAACCATTCACGAAATGCACAAAGTCCCAATTAAAGTTGCATCCTTAGGAATATTATGTCAAACTCATGGAAATTGGTTTTGACCCTTAGAAAGGTGGGAGGCAGCTTCCTTTTTAACATCTTTGAAGAGCCATATTAGCATTCAAAGTGTTCCAGGGACAAAAAAACTTACAACAGCGTGACATTTTTAATAGGTTTTCCTGCATTATAAAGACTGAGCAATCATCACATCATGTATTGCTATTTTATGTAGAACTGAAAGTTCTCTCTTTTTCCTTTGTGCTACAGATTCTCAGCTTATCACTCACTTCTCTTGTAGCTGCAACTTGGAATCATTTCCTTGTTTGGCCAAATTTCCTACCTGTGATGATGAGTCAAATAGTTATTAATATTAACCACTGGTGTTTGTTGGCTAGCTTGGTAACCTAACTCCCATGTATGTATAACGTTATATTTACGAAATGTTCCAAGTGTGAAATGACATACAAGTGAACTTTTGCAACATAATCCATTTAGAAGCTGAAACTTGCTTATGTTTATGTTGCTAAGTGTATATGAAAATATATGTATAAATATATACTTAAACCACAAAGAAAAATATGGTAGTGGAAATATTATTGTTCCCATTTTACAGATAAGACCTTTCAGGTCCAGAGAGGGGATGTCATTTGCCCAATGTCCTACAATTAATAACGGAAAATAGTACCCAGGCCTGTTTCAAAAACCACAATTTTTGTACTGTGCTACACTGCCTAAGGCATATATATATATGTCAACTGACAAGAGAGAATTAAACCACACACAGCCGAAGCATAGTATTAAAAACTATATCACAAGCTTTGGGTTTCAACTCAGTTTCTAATGGATTTCTATTGAATTTCTAATGGATTTCTATTTCTAGTCTAGCTTCTGAATCAAGATACATCCATTGGCAAATTACCATTTTACTTTGCTGTTAGCTTCTTTTGCAAAAATTAAAGTAACAGTCCAGATTTGCCAAGCACTTTAGAATTCCAAGGTAAATAAAAATGTAGCATAGAAAAGTAGAAAAAGATGAATTGTTTGGTATTGGGAGTGGGGTGGAGAATGGCAACTTCCAGGAAAAACAAAATTCCAGTTAACTAAACATTAATTTATGCTTCCTGAAATCTCCTTCTATTTCTTTCTTTGTTTCTCTCTTAAGACTAGATCAGCATTCAACTTCCTCCCAGACTGCAGCCTAAAGCAAGTAACTGAGGCCCTTTATAGAAGGAAATAAAAGTAAAGGTAGCCATAAAGATGACAAAGGGCAAAGGAGATGATAAGAGAGGGACCACCTGATCAAACTAAAGTCCTTTTATACTCCAACATGAATTTCCAAACCTGAAAACATCCTCAAAAATACAGACTATGTGGGGATTAGAACTTGACTTCCAAACTAAACTTTGAGTTTTAAAAAATTAACCATTTGTTGTTTAGAGTAATGATGAAGCTGCCAGAAAGGGAGAGTAAGCTACTCTCTAGCATCTGATTGGCTCAGCACAGGTGAATATGATGAGACTAGCCCTATACTGGTGATCAACCTATCACCAGCAATTGTTTATACTTTAGGAGGCTACTAGGTGGTGCTATAACGCATAGAGTTCCTGCCCTGGAGTAAGGAAGATTGATCTTCCTAAGTTCAAATCCAGCCTGAAACACTTACTACCTGTATGACCCTGGGCAAGTCCCTTAACCCTGTTTGCCTCAGTCTCCTTGTCTGTAAAATGAGCTGGAAAAGGAAATGGCAAATCACTCCAGTATCTTTGCCAAGAAAACCCCAAATGGGGTCAGGAAGAGTCAGATATGACTGAATAACAGGTGGTACTGGACCTAGAGTCAGAAAGACCTGAGTTCAAATCCTAACCTGAACACTCACTTCTGGCTGACTCACTTTCCTCATCTGTAAAATAGGGATGATAGTAACTACCTTTGGTTTGTTGGGAGGGAAAAATGAGATAATATGTATAGAGCACTTTTTAAACCTTAAAGCACTAAAAAAAAGTGCTAGCTCTTCATATCATACCAGGTGTGAGTCTGTTTTAGCTTTCATTTAGGTTACAGTTGATATCAGTCACAGGTTCTAAATTGAAGTCATTACATAGAATATTTTAAATACAAGTTTAGAAAGCTTATCAGTGAAGTGATAGCTTTTACTGTAGGATTGTTTTAATATGAGAGTCAGTTTTGGGTTAAATTTTGAGTTTTGCAAACAAAATCGCTTGTCTAAAGGACAGTAAAGAAATAAGGTACAGTGGAGAAGCAAAGAAGGCCAAAAGAATCCTGGTAAGAGAGACCATTCACAAAGAAATTGATTAGGTTCCTTTTTAAAATAATATTTTAAAAGTATCATAGGACCATAGATTTAGAACTAGAAGGAACATATATAACAGATGGTAGCAAGGGTAAGCAACTGATAATTAAAAGAGAGGCACATAAAGATAATTGTCTGGAGTGGCAGTGCTCAGAAGGAGCTAAGGTTGCTAATGCTTGAAAAATGAAAGGGGGGGAGTTTTTTTAAACCAACTTGCAGAATAAGAAGAATATTAAAGGAGAAATATTCAGTGAATAAAAAAAAAACAGAGAGAAGGTAGAACTACTCGACTCATATTTTGCTTCTGGTTTCCCCATCAAAGAAAGAAATCTTTGAAACAGGAAAGAAAACAAGAAGTTAGCAGGGAATTGAAATTCAAAAAAGTTGATGGCAAGAGAGCAAAGAGTTCAAGTTCTGATGTCCAGAAAGAGCATCCCAGGATCCTGAACACAAGCAATGGGAGTTCCATGCTCCAGTGGTCCATGAAAGATCTAAAAAGAAGAGAGGTGGCATCCCAATTTTGAAAAATGGAAAAAAAAAAGTGAAGCCTTCAAATTATAAGTCAATGAACTTGACTTTGAATCCACAGTGTGAAATGGAACTCAAAAAGCTAATGAGATTTTAGACTTGCATTAATAGAAACATAGTTTCTAGAAAAGGGGATGTGATAATTCCCAGTACTCATGCCCTGCTCAGATCACGTCTAGATCATTATATTTAATTGGAGCACATTCTAGAAAGGATTTTGGAAAAATTGGAGCATATCCAGAGAAGGCTTGCCAGTATAGTGCGAGGACAGGAGATCATGTGAGGATTAAAGATCTCTTACTGTGCAATTTGCTAACTGTGACCTTGGACAGAAAGGACGCCTCCTGGGAAAATAAATGACGGGTGGAGGGGGAGGTGGCTCTCCTGGGTTTGTGACTTTGTGGAGCAGAAAGTGCTTCCAGAGGCATGTCAATCCAGGATCAGCATGGAGACAACAGCAGGCAGGCAAGTAATGAATAGCAAGCTGAAGCTACTGTCAGGACAACGAAAAATTATTGATATTGACCTTGTATTTATATCACTTTCATTTTCAAATATGTTCCTCTTCTTCTTTTATGCAAAATCCTGCCTGTCTAGGTACATATAATTATTTAAATACAGAGTATCCCAAAAGTCTTTGCGCTAAATAATGTTGAAGTTTTAAATGGCACTAAGACTTTTGGGACACCCTGCATGTGCCGTAGCCACTGATGTAAGTCCAAGAGGACAACAGAATAACCATTAAGCCATCCCATATAAGAAAGATTTTTAAGTAAAAGGAGTGGGTAAGTGGGAAAGCCATGGCAGGGAAACCAGGCTATACACATTCAAGGTTCCAACCTCCTTGTTCCAGCTAGAGATAGACTTTGCCCACGGCTTCCCTTTTGGAGCAGTAAGTCTTAGAGGTGTTAGTTTGCAAAATAACTATGTTTGACAGTAGAACTACTAGTGTAGAGGGGGATGAGATTACAATCTGTCAGGAGATTTTGATGAGATTTTTTTTGTTGCTTTGTTATGCATTGCTGTCTTGAAAAATATTTTATTATTTCACTGCTCTTCCTTTATTAGATCTGTTAGCAGGGAGAACAACTGAATACTTACTGGAAATTTTAGAAGTAACCTGTTTTGTAAGTTGATTTGTACAGAGTGACTGACCACTGAGAATTCCATAATTTGAAGGCAAGTCTGAGAGGGTCCATGCAAAATCCTGGCTGGTTGGACTACCGGGTATATATAATTATTTAAATACAGAACATCCCAAAAGTCTTTGTGCTAAATAATGTTGAAGTTTTAAACTGCACTGAGACTTTTGGGGCATGCTGTATGTGCCCTATCCACTAACAGATTGTAAATTCCATAAGGATCGTAGCATATTTCAACTTTATCTATCTATCTGTCGTCTCTCTATCTTTCTTTCTATTTACCTATCTCTACACAGCGCAATGTATTGTAAATGCTTAATAAACTTGCTAGATTGAATTACTTTTTATAATTATATGTAAACACATAATTTCTTCTATAATTTTCTTTCTACCTTCGTGACTGTTGCAGGGGTGCGGAACCTGTAACATTGAGGCCACATGTGGCCCTCAAGGGCTGCACTTGGGGTGGGGAATCTGGCCTCGAGGTTGCATTGGTAGAATCAGACCTTTTTTTCCTCCAGATCTTTTTCGTACTTGGACATATCCTTGGTGACCCACCTTTGTGAAGAGTAATAGAGAATTCCAGTACCACGAACCTCTATTCCTCTCCCTCTCCCCCACCCCCAAACCCCTCTAAACATGCACTATGGAAGTATTGACTGGACCTCATGAGAAAATTCTGCCACAGTCCTGTGCACAGGAAGAATATAAAGAAAAGTCTTAAAAAAGTATAAAGTACAGGATGAAGATAAAGAAGGAACCTAAATGGGAGTCATACCAATATGGTAGAGTGGAAAGAAATTTGGATTTGGAGCCAAAGATTCTGGATTCAAATTTGGATTCTACTCCGTTTTACCTGTATGACCTTGGACAGTAATTTTCTCTGGGCCTCAGTTTCCTTACCTGTCAAATAAGGGAGTTAGTCTAAACTAACTCTAAGGTCTCTTTCAACTCTAAATCTCTCAATCTATAATGGGAAGAATTAACCAGTGCTGCTCTGCTTGCATGTCTTCTGCCCCCTCTCAGAGAATCCTCACCAGACAGCTCGTGCATTGGTAGCAGCCTGCAGGTTCTCAGGCTGGCTTCCAGCCTAGATGAGATGTACTGTCCCCAGAAATGGGCCTGTCCTAACTTAAATAGAATCCTTTTAAGCCATGTCATTATGCAGCAAAATGTCCGAAATATACAAAATCACACCAGATTATTTTTTAACAGGTTTGTGGAAGCTGTGAAAAAGCCTGTCATATTGAGAAAGAAGCAGGCTTAACTCACCTGCAGGAATCTCCTTGGCTGATTAAAACTCGTCCCTTCTGCAAAGCATCCCCCGTGCAGTCTTTAATTTCTCGATGTAATTCCTCATGCCTCACTGCCAAGACAGGCAGGCTTAAACCCTCAGATTTAAGGAGCTTAAGGCAACCCTCAACTCTTCCAAGTATATCAAATGCCTGCCAGAGAAAACACACTTTCAGTTTCAGCATTGCTAGTTTAAAATCTACATATACCGTGCACATACAACCAGAAAAAAAATAATCTAAGTTGATAAATTTATTAATTTGATCACAACTGAACATCAAAATGTCACCTTGAAAAGAAGTATTACAGCTTTCAAAGAAGCATGCAGCAGCCTTAGAGAAACTGGCCATAGGTCTAGACTGCAAAGATGAATCTCCAAGCCATAGAACTCACTGCTTTTGTAGACCTAAAGCTATAGTAACACAAGGCAAAAATGTACAGATTGATAGAAATGGACCAGGTTGGGAAGGCGACCATGAGTACTTCTGCACGTTTTAGATGGTTGCACATTAAATGCATCAGTGAGTAAGGAATTCATTTTTATTGGTAGCAACCAAGCAACCCTGTACTGAATAGTACCCTTGTGGCCTGAAAAGAGTTAATGGAGCTTTCCAAACTTGAAATATGTCTCACTAAGATTTATAAAAGGAAACTGTCAGATTAATTCCATTTTAAACCTAAAACAAAGTAGGGGAAAATTCACTTCAGTGAATAACACATTAATTTTGTGGTGCATATTCAGGCACTGGGGAATGTTTCAGGTATTACTCTTGGTTTTGAGTTTTCTGCAAATTACTTCGCAGTGAATCTCAGGTGATATTGTCTACAAATAACTTATTTTAATGTTACATATTTCCTTAATGCATGAATGAAAGTTCAGATCAAAGCCCTTCCTAACTACATACTCCCAGTTTCTCTCAATTCCTTGAACAAAATCATTTTTTTCACTTTATACCGTAAACACAGTTCTTAAAATAAAGATACTTGAATGAAGTCAATAAGCATCTAATAAGGCTTACTATGTGCCAGGCACTATGCTGCGTTCTAGAGATATGAAAAAAGGTAAGAGACAATCTTGCCCTCAAAATGCTTACATTCTAATGGGGAAGGCAATTTGCAAACTACAGGTTAAATATAAGATACACGCATAGTAAATGCAAGGCACTCTGAGAGGCGATGGAATTAGTAGCTGCAAGCGTAGAGAGCAAGTGATTTGGGATTAGCCTTGAAGAAAGTCAGGGAAACTAAAAGGCACAAAGGTGAGGGGATGGAATATGCCAGGCCTGGGGGACAGTCAGGGCAGGCTGTGAGATAGGAGATAGAGCTTCTTATTGGAGGAACTTAGTAAGTAGGTCAGTGTTGTTAGAATAGAACATATGGAAGAGAGGAAGGCATAAGAAGACTGGAAGTGTAAGAAGGGCCAGGCTATGAAAAGTTTTAATTGCCAAAGGAGTTTATGTCTGATCCTGGAGGGAATAAAAGGAGCTCAATAAACCTCAATGAAATGTCAGAGGTTTCCAAACTTTAGAAAAATCACCTTTGGCAGCTGAGTGGAGGAGCGGATAAGGGTAGAAAGACATGATGCAAGGAAACCAGTTTAAAAAGTCTAGTATCTGGGAGACAGGGGATGAGGTTGATGAGTGAAGTAAAGGGAATGTACAGAAAAGATACTGTGAAGATAAGAACAGCAAGATTTGAAAACAGGTTGGATATGTAAGGTGACCGGAACTGAGGATGATGGTGAGGTTGTGAGCCAGGGTGACTGGAGGGATAATAGCACCCTACACAGTAATAGGGATTTTAGAAGAGGTGGAAAGAGCATTCGTTCTACTCTGGATATGTCAAGTTTGAGATGCCTATGGGACATCCAAATTCAATATTTCTGAAGGGCAATGTGGAACAGGAGTTTAGAAGGAAGGGTAAGATTGGATATGTGGAAGAATCTTCTGCCTAGAGATGATAATTGAACCCAAAGGAGCTGATGAGATCACCAAGTGAGAGAGTATCGCAGGAGAAGAGAAAGAGAGATCAGGTAGAGCCTTGGGACACATCCAGGCTTAGTGACTATGACCTGAACGAAGAACCAGCAAAGAGGATAGAAAACAGGTTGGCCACATAGGAGGAGAACCAGAAGAGAGAAGACCTGGTGAGGAGAAAGTATCCAGAAGGAGAACGTAATTAACAGGGTTAAGTACACAGAGAAATCAAGAAGAATCAGGATAGAGAAAAGGCCATTAGCTCTGGCAATTAAGAGATTACTCATAAAGTTGGAAAGGGAAGTTTCAGTTGAATCATAGGGGTAGAAACCAGATGGCAAAAAAAAAAGATTTAGCAAAGAGTGAGAGGAAAGAAAATGGACAAAGTGTAGATTGGATAGGAAAGGGAGGAAAGATATGGGACTATAGCTAGCAGGGATGGTAGGATCAAGTGATGGTTGTTTTTTTAGGGCCAGGGGAGTCATGGATATGTTTGTAAGCAGCAGAGAAGGAGATAGCCCCTGCTCTGAGGAAACAAAATGTACGTAATTTCATGGAATCTAGATTTCAGGATTAGAAAGGAACTACGAAATCATCTAGCCACATTCAATTCACTGCAACATGTGCCAGGCTTTTCCTAGGTGTTGGGGATGCAAAGAAAAAAAAGTCCCTAAACTTTCTCCAGCTTTCTTATTTTACTAATGAAGTAAGGCCCAGAGCGATGTCTTCCAAATGTCCTGAGTTTCTTAAAAGAGCTCTAAGGCCTCCCTTAAAACTAGAGGTGTGCTGGTAAACGTTTAGCAACAAAGTTAGGGGGCAGGGAGAGGGAAGGAATTACCCAAGACACACTTTTAGGTTTAATCTGCATTATTAGCATTTTCTCCATCACATTCTTAATCTTAAACAATCATCAAAACAATAAATCAAACTCTAATTGATAGATTTGCTGATTTGCAGGGTGCAAATTCTTGCACTAAAAACTTAACAATTGTCTCTTGGAGCTGATTGGAGCTGGCTCCAGCACATTCCTGCTACAAATCACACAGCCAATTATAGCAGATAGATACCCTTGGATTTTAATCCAAGGTTCCTTCTACTGTACCCCATTAACTTGTCTTTTAGAGCTCTCAGATCAGGAACAGAATTTTCAATTCACAAAATCTTTCTCACGGTGGTCTCACCCCAATACTCATGACCTTTCTGTTTCTCCATTGATTGTACGTATCACATGTAAGTTTCCTTCTCTAGCCCCCTTTTTTCAGAAGGTTCTCTGAAATAACAAACATTTCCAAACACAAAGACACACACTTCCCTCCCCCAGAAAATAAAATCCACAGAGAATCAGCAATGATTAAGAACACCTAGGAAATAACTTGATTTTAAAGGGCTAGTTGAAAGGAAGTTGTCTACTACCTTGAAGATATAGCTCTGATTTTCCAAAATAGGATGATAGGGTAGTATCAGAACTCTTATGACAGGGGTTCTTCACCTTTTTGTGTGTCAGAATTCTTTGGCAGTGTGTTATAGCCCATGACCCCTTTCTCATAAATACTATTTTTAAAGGCATACAATAAAATTACATAGAAATACAAATGACATCAAAGGTTGATGAAAGGATATAATTTTTTTCCATCCAAGTTCATGGGCCTCCTGGAAACTATCCACAGACCATGGATCCAAGATTAAAAACTCTTGACTTAAGAGAATACAGTAGTTTTTTTTAATGGTTTTTCTTCAACAAGTTGCTTTTGTTGATGAAAAAAGGATACAAGTGGAAAAGGGTTAAAAAGTGCCTTACCAAGCAGTTAGCAAGCATTTAGTAAGTGCTGATTATATACCAAGCACTCTGCTAGACCAAGGGTACAAAGTCAAAAATCAAATAGTCCCTGACCTCAAGGAGCTTCCACTCCACCAGGGGAGACAATATGTATACATATAACTATGTGCAAAATATACGTAAAATAAACATTAAGTAAATTGGTGAGTGGGGGCACTGGCAGTGGAGAGGCCAGGAAAGGCCTGATGTTGGAGATGACACTTGAGCTGAGCTTTTAAGGAAAATCTCCATTCTAAGAGGTGGAGGTGAAGAAGGAATACATTCCAGTAATCAGGAAGAGCCTATGCAAAAAATATGGAGGCAGAAGGTAGAATGCCATGTGAGGGACAGAAAGATATCCAGTTTCACTGAAAGAGTTCATGAAGGGGGGTATACATTATATGTATACATAATTATATACATTAAGGATAGAAAGGTTAGCTGGATCTTGTGAGTTATAATAATTTTTTGAAGAGCAAAGGGTGAAGAAAGGAGCTTGCAAAGAGCCTGTATAATCCAAAAACTAGATTTTAAAATACTTGAATATTTGCAACTTGGAATTTGTCTCTATGTTTCCCAAATGGTCAAGCATTTTAAATGTATTTATATAAAACATAAAGACCTTAGAAGACTCATGACCACTCAACAATTAATGCATCATTATGCTTTTAAAGATTATGAAAGAAAAGACTGATGATTTCCATGAATAAACAATTATTGAGTGAATACTCAGTTACTGGTGGGCTAGGTTCTTCAAGGGTTATAAAGATAAATAAGACATTGTCTCTACTTTTAAGGAGCCTATTTCTCTAATGTCACACAGCAGACGTAGAAACAGCCACTCGATTTCCTGACTCCAAATCTAAGCTTCCACCCACAAGACCACTTGTCCCAGAAGTGGTACCATAAATGCTACAATGGACAATCCAGAGCCTGAAGGCTCAGCGAGAAAAATACTTTCCTCAAAACACATATAATTTCCCTCAGCTAAAGCCAACCCACAAGGAGTATCCATAAGTGGAGAGAATCTCAGAAGCTTTCTTTTCTTTTTTAGGCAATTGGGATTAAGTGACTTGCCCAGGGTCACACAGTTAATAAGTGTCAAGTGTTTGGTCTGAGGTTGGATTTGAACTCAGGTCCTCCTGACTTCAGGGACGGTGCTCTATCCACTGCACCACCTAGCTGCCCCTTAGAAGCTTTCTTATAAAGCCATTGAATAGTTCTTACAGACTTTTTGTCCAAAAGGCCCACATATAGTTGGCCCTTTCTACACCTAGAGAAAGCAAAGTTAACTTAAGTGGCACAGAGACTGGTTCCATGGGTGTTCTGGCTCACATCAGCCCTGGTAGTGGTACAAGGGTATGTGTGGGTAATGGTGAATGAAAATTATCTCAAGTTGCCCTAAGTCTACAAAGTCCTGGAACGCAACAACCACAGTATGTCAGAATGTCAGAATCAGCCACAAGGAGACAAGTTTTGAAAGGATATGAAGTCTGGGTTCCTGTCCTACCTATTTCATTTCTTAAACACTTAAACATTTATACCTTCTTTCTTATTTCCCTACTTGAACTGGTTGAAAATGCTGCTTCTTAAATCATCATAAATGTAAATAGTAACAACCACATCATCCCCTTTCTTTCTAGACTTCCTACTGAATTTCCTTTGCATTTTGCATCAGGCTCAAAGTATAGTTGCCATATTTCATGTCTTTCACAAATTAGTCTAGTTACAAATGTCTAATGCTTTTTCACTTAGTCCAGTAGAATGTAAGTTCCTAAAGGGCAGTGACTTTTTCATTTCTACCCTGTATCCTTAGCACCTAGTGCAGGTTCTTATATAAAATAGGAGCTTAATAAATGTGTGTTGTTTTTCAATCACATCACCTCATAATCCACTTGAATTCAATCCCATTTCTCTTCTTCTTATAAGACAATTGGCCTCTTCCTTCAAAACATTTCCTAAATCACTCTTACTTTTCATGAAATCGTTAGCTGAAATGAACTGAGCAAAGATTTGTTGAAGCATTCAAGCACAAGATAGAGAGATGTCCAAAGGAACAGAAAAATACCATTCTTTTCCACTAATCCTTGCCAAATATAGGCCTGAGCCCTTACCATACTCATAAGGAACCTGATATGCTAGATTAAGTTGGGAAGGAATCTTTCTCATATACACACAAGGAATGGCTTAGGTTATTTACAGCAATAAGAGTATTGAATTCCACACTTAAATGCACGTGGGGATTTTAGGTAGTCTTTTTCTGTCCCTTGTGTCCAAAGGCCACGGTTTATAGGTCATATCAAATCCTTTGACTAAATTGTAGATTGTAGGCACAAAGGGAGATATAAAAATTGCCCCCTCCCATGTTCCTACCCCGAATTGGATTCTAGAACTTCCTGACTATTCCAGATATTTTTTTATTATTCTGACGCATTAGCCTAAGATGCAGAAGGAACAAAATCAGTTGCTTTTAGAAGGCAGAGGAGGGGCTTGGCTCTCCTTTTGTATGAAACTAATAAAGATCTTTTCTTCTTTTCGTTGTTAAGTATCAGATCTAGGACAGGCTGTACCAAATTACAGCTACAGATGGTATCTATACACGAGCACATTTATTTCTTCAGAGAACTTCAAAGGGATTCGTTATTTAGGTAAGAAATAATGGTATCATGTAGCATCTCTGAGAGTATATTCTGATGTGTTTAGCAACAGGGTTTGAGTCTTGATGAGGAGAATTAGCATGTGTACCACATACACACACACACACACACACACACACACATGAACATGTACATCTCTAGAACTCTGGACGCTCCCTTTTATGATCTTAGAAGTTAGGATAGAAGTTCTTACTCTTTGGCAGTCTGTGAAGCCAATGGACCCCTTTATGAAATAATTAAAATGTAGAAAATGAAATACACGGAATTCTAAAGGTAAGCAATTGTAATGAAATAAGGTTATCAAAATATTTTTTTAAAAAGAGTTTATGGACTCCTGGTTAAGAACTCCTGAGTTAGGGGGATCCTTCTGTCAAAATCTTTATAAACAAGAGGGGCTCTCACGGGGCTCTTGCACTGGTCCCATTCATTGCCAGCTCTGCCTCTAGCCAGAGACCTGACCTCTGCAGAAGACTCAGGTTTCTTCTGGGCTCTACTTTCATGACAAACAACGGAAAGCCTGAGTTCACTCTCTCCAACAACCATCCGAGATAACCCATCTCTGACAGCTCCCCATCTGAGTGGCTGGCTGCTTCCTTGCACTTGCCTGCTCACAGGTCCCAAAGCCCCATGAAACCCAAGGAGGTAACTTACACAGGAAACCTATCTAATTCTCTGATTAAGGATGTTGAGTTTTAAGTATTTGCTACTTCCTGCTTCCTAGTGCCCCAGGTAGCAACCGGACCCCTTTCTCCACTGGCTGCTCCAGCTGCCACGGCTCCAGGATGCCAGAGCATACCCTCCTTGTTAAGAGGGAAATTAGCAGGTGTTAAAGATCATAGCACCCAACTGAACTGTTGTGTTTGTCAAGTGCTAAGGTTTGGAATGAGTGTCCAGCTGCCTGAAATTTTAAAAACGAAATTTTTTTCGGTGCCAACTATGCTCAAAACCCTCAATTAGACAGATACTCAGAGTAAATAAAGATGTATGCTGTTTTGAAAGTATTCTCTGGGCACTTTTTAAAATTCAGCAGCTGGGTAGTGCCATAGAGCACAGTGCCAGGCCAGGAGTGAGGCAGACTTAAATTAAAATTTGCGACTTCAGACATTTACTAGCTGTGTGACCCTGGGCAAGTTATTTTACCTCTGTTTGCCTCAATTTCCTCACTTGTAAAAAAGGATAATAATAGCACCTACTTCACAGGGTTGTTGTGAGCATCAAATCATTGTCAAATGAGATATTTGTAAAATACTTAGCACAGTGCCTGCACATAGTAGGCACTATATAAAGGTTAGCTATAAAAATAATAAAAGTGTTTTAGAATAAATACAATAATTTTATAATAAAATATAATATATAGCAATTATACATAGCACATACTTTCACAATAACATAATGGTATAATATAATAATATTATTCATAATAATATAATATTAATATGTTTAATAATAAATATAAACAATAAAATTATAATAAAATGATATGTTATATTGTTTGTATTGATTGTTATTAATATAGTACATACTAATATATTTTTCATTTATTTATTTCATGTATTTATATTTAATAGATTTATTATATTTATCATATGTGTATTACATATTATATATTATGAATTGTTATGTATTGTGTTGTTTATATTTATTATATTTTATATAATATATTTAATATATAATATATTTAATGTATATTTCATATATTTATATTTAATAATAAAAAATTTTAGTTCTAAATTCTCTCCCTCCACCCAATAAGGTGATAAATATAAAATCCATTACAAATATGCAGTCATGCAAAACAAAATTCCACATGAGCCACAAAGGAGGCACTTCTAATATAATAATAATATTGTAGAATTGTCTTTTCACAGGGATCTCTATCACCTCTCTTCATGAATGATATGGGTGTTCTACAAGGAGACAATGTCTTATTTCTTTGAAGATTATAGCAATAGTCTATACATAGAAGTATTACTCTGATACCTGGTTATGTGCTGGAGGTGTCTGTGGGTTCCCAAAGTTTATGTCCACAAAGTACATGCTCTAATGAATGGGAAAAAGCTTCAAGGACAGGCCCAGCATCTCTTGGCCATGTCTAGGTCTGCCATCTCCATTTAGGACTTCATCTCCACTCCCTCCCCACTGGAAATTTGGCCTCCTCTGCCCAGTCTTGGTTTTATTTTGCTTTGATCTGGGCCACTGTGGCACTCTCCAGAGATCTATAATCTGCCACTGCTCACAAATCTCACTGCTCCTTTCTACCTCCCCTTTACATGTTGTCTCCCCACTCCCCATGAGAACATAAGCTCCTTGAGGGCAAGGGTTGTCATTATGCATTTATTGATATCTCATAGTGTCTGGCACAGAGTAGGAGCTTAATAAAGGATCTATCAATTTGTCTGACCAGTCTTAGCACAGAGATGTTCATCACTAGAAGTTTGGGTACAAGGCAATAAACTGGGAGTTCTGGTTGACCCATTCAAGGGATTAAAAAAATACGATATGTCTCTCTGTACTTCATGGTAGTAGCGTGGAGAAAAAGGAGGTCAAAGTCACTAGAATTCAAACAGTTCTTAGACCATATATTAACATTAATTTAATTGCTAGTGATCTTCTATAGAGGCAGCTAAGTGGTGGAGTAGATAGAGCACTGGCCCTGGAGTCAGGAGGACCTGAGTTAAAAATCTGGCCTCAAACACTTCCTAGCTGTGTGATCCTGGGGAAGCCACTTCACCCTGTTTGCCTCAGTTTTCCTCAAATGAGCTGGAAAAGGAAATGGCAAACCACTCCAGTATCTTTGCCAAGAAAATCCCAAAAGGGTCACAAAGAGTTGGGCATGAATGAAAACAACTAAGCAACAAAACAGTAACAAAAATATTTGACCACCAAGTAAGAAATAGTGATCTTATATATGATATTTGTCCAACAACCAATGAGGTTGATATAACATGTTCATATTAATATTTTCCTGTAAGTTAATCCAGAGAATTTAAGTAGTTACTTTCCAATAGAAAGGCAACTCAGAGACTTTCCTGGAAAAAAAATTAGAGAAATTGGTTGAATGGCTTTATCATGTATCCAAAGGCAGCAAGTGATGTCATTTCATGGGACACTTGGTCATATTCCTTGCACAATTTGTGTTAAACATATACAAACAAGCCACCATGAAGGTACACATAGCAAATGCAACAACATTCATTGCAGAAGATGAAGAAATGGAAAAATTGTACAATTTACAGGATCCTCCAAACTAAGTCAAAATATAACTTGATCTTTAGTGATATAAATATAAAGGTGAGATAGACAGACAGACAGATAGATATTGAAAACATTCAAAATCAAAGGATGAAAGAAGATAAATACTTAGACTTTTAAGTAGAATCCTCATGTATATTTTCTTCAAGAAGAGAATTTGAAGGTACTAAATGGGTCAGACACTAAGTGACTACAAAAATAAAAAAAAAGTAGTCTATATTTGAACCAAAAGGAAATCACTGATCATAGCATGAGCAGTCATTTTGGAATAATCTTCTGTGTGTCTTCAGATCAATGGAAAAACCAGGTTAGATGAAAAAATCAGATTAGATACTGTGTGTTCCAACGCAAGCTGCTTAAATAAGCTGTTAACTTCAAAAGAAGGGAAATGGACACAAGTAAAAATATTGAATATCACCATTTCATGGAGTAGCTAAATCAATGCAAAACAGTCTCCATAACTAGGAGATTTGAACAGCCCAGAAATTGATTCAAATGGCAAGCACTTAATATTTTTATCAAATGGAGAAAAAGGATAGTCAAGACAGATTATAAACTCATTTTTTAAAAAATGCAGAATGACCACTTGGTCATTGTGTCTAGATGACTGATGATGATGCCTGAGACTCACCTCCTGACAGAGAGGTGATAGACACAAGGAGCAGAAAGAGACATTTTTTTAAACATAGCCAATTTATGGCAATTTATTTTGCTTGGATAAGCATTTTTTTAAGTAAAGTTTTGTTTTTGCAGTAGAGTTAGAGAAAATAGATTTTTGGTCATTAAAAAATAAAATAAAAAATAAAAAAATAAAAATGCAGAGGAGGATTAGACCTAATTCAACAGGCATTATGACAAAAGTTTCTGATACAAATTAATCTAACATTTAATACCTTGTGACCTTTGGGAAGGTCACTTAACCTTTCAAGAATTCACTTTTTTTCATTTGCAAAATGAGGGGTTGGATTAGACAATTCTAGAGCTATAAAGAACCTCAGAAGCTATGATCCAGTGAATAAGAAGCCATATTGCCTCGTAAAATAGTGAAAATCAATTTGGAAAAAAAAACGGACCTTTGGAAAAGGTTTGAGATCCATCTAGGCAAGATCACTCCTAAAGCATTTATAGATGAAACTAAAAGGAAGAATATGGACATATATGAAAGGAAAGATATCTGCTAGTGTTTCTTTGGCAATCTATTGTGATCAATGACAATCATAAAACAAAGTCAAGGGAAACAGTAAGGATTTGGAGCCAGAAGCTATAGGTTTGAATCTCCACTCTGCCACCCTACTATCTAGGTGACATCTAACCTTTGTAGGCTTCAGTTTCCTTGTGTGTAAAATGAAGAGTTTGGTTTAGATATCCTAGAAGGTCCCTTCTATCTCTAAATCTATGATACTGTAACTTATATATCCAGGTGAGGAATTGGTAATAGCACTGAAGATGAAGTGCCGGCCAATATGTGCGGAAGAAATCCAATCTTGTAAAGTTTAAATGCCCCCAGGAATATAGTATCAAGATATCCCAGAAGGAGAAATTCCAAAATAGTGCAGAGAAAAATCATGGAAAGCAATTTTATAAAAAAATGTCCATGACTATGAATTCATGTATATGATTCCTAATTTCATTAAAGAGTGAGAATTATCTAAGTACACATTGAAGATATCTTTGATAAAAATATGAGAAAGGAACAGGCAAGCTTTTGCCAATAATTTTCCATAGCAGACCACATCTTTACAGCAATGCAATTGACTGGAAATCTTATCACAATGTGTTTACAATCTTTAAAAAGGATTTGACTTGGTGGACCGAAACACAGTTTTCACAACATTCCTCAGACAGTGTCTTCCATATATACATTAAAATTACACAAAAGTCTATGAAGGCTGTGTCACCCTGGGCAAGTCACTTAACCCCAACTGCCTCACCAAAAAGCAAAAAAAAAGTCTATGAGAGATATGAATACAAAGATCATTTTGTTCAAAAGGGGAGATACATGCTTTCTAAAGGAAAGAGTTGAGAAAGTAACTACCCATTGAAAAATCAGTATAAATTCAGAGCAGTAGCATGCTAATTAAAATTGTAGGTTCCCATTCCTAGGGTTGTCCTCTGGAAGAGGGGTTAGACTTTTTCTGCTTGGCCTCTCAGGACAGAACTAAGAAAAATTCATTGAAGTTGTAGAGGCAAATTTTGGTTCCATATAAGGAAAGCTTTCCTTATATAATTAGAACTGTTCAAAGGGCCAAAGAAGTAGTGATGTTCCCCATCACTAGAAATCTTCAAATGCTAGCTAGATGACCATTTATCAGGGATATTGTAGAGGGAATTGGACTGGAGACAGATTGAACTAGATGGCCTCTAAGTTTTTTTCCATTTCTGAAAGTCTGTAATAATAATTTGTTAGAATAAATAAGACTATGCCCCTTGATTATAATTCGTATGTTAAAGCATTGGCTGAACCTTTGGTCCTCATGAGAAATGCAATATACAAGTCCTTTTATGTATAATTTATAATTTTGCATTAGAAAGCTTAACTATGTTTAACATATATTAGTTGTAGTTCAAAGGATTCTGGCCCCTTAAAGGAAGATTGGAGTGGTGAGTTATTTCACTCTAAGATTGTGCAATGGTTAGTGGAAAACAGCTGAGATATCATCCTGTGTCTCTACTGTAAAAAAGCAAAGGGAACAAGAGAAAGACAGGTTGTCTTTGATGCAGGGAAGAGTTAGGTCAGCTAGAGGTGCAGTGGATAGAGCACTGGGCTTGGAATCAGGAAGATTCCTCTTTCTGAGTTCAAATCCAAGCTCAGACACTTACTTGCTGTGTTACCCTGGGTAAGTCACTTACCCCTGTTTGCCTCAGTTTCCTCATCTATAAAATGAGCTGGAGAAAGAAATGGCAAACTGCTACTGTATCTTTGCCAAGAAAACACAAATGGGGTCACAAAGAGTTGGAAACAACTAAACAAAACAGAGTTATTTCAGAAAGGTCATGAATGAAAAGTTGTTCTAAAAGGATGATTGCTCCAGAAAGAAATGACAGAGATGTGCAAAAATTAGGAGTTTTGAAAATCCAGAAAGACCCAAATTCAATGAACTAAAATAATAATAATAATTGATTGTTATGTAGTGTTCAAGGTTGGTAAAACACAGGACATACATTATATCATTTGATTCTCTCAACAACCCTGAGAGAGAAGCACTACAGACATCATTATCTCCTTTTTACAGATGCAGAAACTAAGCGTCAGAGAGGTTGAGTGATTAGTCCCTAGTCAGAGACAGGATTTGAACCCAGATCATTTTGACTCTAAAATCAGTATACTTCACTACACTACATACTCTCTTACTATAGTACTAGGCCCTCAGGATCCAGTTTATCACACTAAGCAGCAAATTAATATCATTAAATATTTAAACACTGGAATTTTGTCTGCTTTAAAACTGAGATTGAATGGCCAAAGCAAAATTATCTCAGTCAAGTTAGAAAGAGACATAATATTTTAAAATGCTTTTCTTTTTTTCTATTTGATAGTATTACAAAATAATATTAAATAAAGGAAATAAAACATAAATAGTTTGTTGAATACATACATCTCCTTTGTGCAACTATCAGTATATTTTTTCTGGGTTTCTAAATTTTTCAATCCTCTTTTTGTCCAGATCTAAACTAATGTCTGCCAGCACTAGAAGGGAGGTGCATCAATTAATGGAAAAATGTTATAATTTTACTGTGAAAGAAAAAATTTCATCCTGTTTCTGTTTTCTTTTCTTTATGGATTAAAAAAAATTTATGGTGTCAATTGATGCAGTTTGGTCCTTTTAGGTATTCTTAAATTCTGGTCCTTCTAGTGCTAGATTTCCCAAACCAGAGGAACCACAAATCACATGGTGAAATCAATGAAAGGTAAGATTGAAGCATTTTTTGAAAGTTTCAAAATTTTAGGAACATGCTCTCAAAACATGAACTGAAATGTAACAAGACCCATGGAAATTCCATCATTGTACACCAACCAGTACTCACTGAATAGTCCTTTCTTGTGTCTTTTCATGGTTCTTCCTCTCCCACCTTTCACTGTGGGCAGCCCTGAGGGTTGAGCCATCTTCTGACCCATCCTTTTCTCTTTATATTTTCTCTCCCTCAGTAAATTCTTCTCCCAATGGTTTGAGGAGCACTTCTCTGCTAATAACTCCAAAATATTCCCTCTAGCCCTTTTCTTTCAATTAATCTCTCTTCATGTATTTGTAGATATCTTTGGGGCATGTTTCATGTTTATTTTATACTTCACCTCCTCCAATTCAGCACAAACATATAGCCCATATATGAGACTAGACAGATACACTGTAAGTTAGCAGATGGATTACATTCAGATGTAGCAGGCAAAAGATTGATAGGGAACTTAAAAAGCAATGACATTAATTATAAAACCCTCTAATTTAGTAAAAGAATAATAATTTAAATGTTCTTTAGGTAGCATGAGATGGTAGAAAGTGTGCTGGATTTGGATTCAGAAGACATAGTTTTGAACCTTAAGCAAGTTATTTTACCTCTGGGCTTCTGATTCCTCATCTAGAAAATGAAAGAATTGGACTAGTTGATTTCTAAAGTCATTCACAGTTTTAAATCTCTGGCTGTAACTGTTCTTGCTTTTCAACCAAACAAAATTTTTGAAATAAAGTTTTTTTTTAAACCCTGAAACAAAATTTCTTTTTCTGCATTGGAACAAGTATCTGCTGAAGGGCTGAGCATGTTATAAGGCCCGATAAATGTATTGCATGCATTATCTCCCAAGTTCCCACTCCAATGTTTTCAAGGCTCCAAGTTCACCACCATGCCATGACAAGGCATTGTAGTAGGATGACAGGTATGCCAGTTGTATGGATCCTCTGTTAGATTATCAGGTGGAAAAGCTTTAACTACGTCCTTAGTGACTGTCATTTGAGGAAAAGTATAAGTTTTAGAAAGCTTCATTGCCAAAGAGATGGCTTTTAAAATAATAATAAGAATAGTTGACATTTATATAATGATTTACATAAATTATCTCACTTAAGCTCACAACAACCCAGGCACTTGATATATTATGATTCTCACTTAACAAATGAGGAAACTGAGGCACACAGAGGCTAAATGTTAGTTTTTGTTGTTCAGTCCTTTCAGTCATGTCCAACTGTTTGTAACCCTACTTGAGGTTTTCTTGGCAAAGATACTGGAGCAGTTTACCATTTTCTTCTCCAGTTCATTTTACAGATGAGCAAACTGAGGCAAACAGGGTTAAATGACTTGCCTAGGGTTACACAGATAGTGTCTGAGGCCAGGTTTGAACTCTGGTCTCCCCAACTTCAAGCCCCACATGGTATCCACTGTGTCACCTAGCTGTCCCAAAATGTCAGTAGTAGTGTCAAAGAAAGTATTTTACTGATGATAAGAGAAATGATTCAAACCTAAGTCCATATAACAGATCTTTCCACTATACTACCATGCTTTAATTATAGTAACTCAAGAAGATGCCAATTCAGACTTGTAGACAAGAAGGTTGTTTTGGTAGAGGTGTGATGGATAGACTGGAGAGAGTAGAGACTGGAGACAGGGAATTCAGTAAGGAAGGTATTATGGTCCAGCTGAAAAGTAATGAGAAGCTAAACTAAAGTAGTAACATAGCATTGTGATTGGAGAGCCTTGTAAAGATGTAAAAGATATTGAGGATGTAGAAACAATACATCTTGAAAATTAATGGAATGTAGGGTTTGGGGGAGTGGGATAAGTCACAGATGAGGCTGAGATTTTAAGTCTAAGTCACTGGGAAGATGGTGGTATCATGGAATAGACAAAAGAAAAGGGATGAAGAGAAAATGTTAAGTTTATTTGGGATATGATAGGTTTGAGGTGTTAGTGAGGGTGGCAAGGAAGAAATACATAGTAGGCAATTGGGAGATACAGTACATGAACTCAAGAAGAGACTAGGTCTGTGTATAAAGACTTGGAATTATCCATGCAAAAGCAGTACTAAAAACACAAGAATGGCTTCTTTTCTTTCCCTTCACTCTCTCCCTAAACGATTTTATGGGTGTAAGACCACTACATGAAGATATGGAGAGAAAAGAAGGGGACAGAAGTTTGTGGAATAACCATGCCTGATGTCAAAAAAGAGGATGAAGATCCGTCAAAGGAGACCAAGGGATACTCATGAAAAAGTGTCACAAGGAAGCTAAGGGACAAGAAAAATCTAGAAGGAGGAGGTGGTCAACAGTATGAAGTGTTGCAGAGGTATCAATGAGGATCTAGAACTGAGAAGAGGCTGTTCAGTCTGGTACTTAAAAGGTCATTGGTGACATTAGCAAGAGCAGTAGCTATGGAGTGGTAGGAATGGAAATGATTTTGGGAGGTTTTGGGGAATGAGTCTCTCATGATGGGGAACAGGTAGTAAAGTATAGAGTATTCTTTCAAAGTTTATATGTGAAGAGGAAAAATATAGGATGATTAGCTTGAGAACATAGGAGGGATAAGGGAGTGTGCTGTGTGTAAAGAGTCAAGGAGGCTTCAGAATGTTTGTAGACAGTAAGGAAGGAGTACAGAGGAAGTGACTGATGATGAAAAAGAGAATAACAGATGGAGCAAAGTCCCAGAGGAAAAAGAAGGGAATAGAATCAAGGTCACAAGTAACCATGACAAAGAGAAAAGGGGTGCTTCATCTTCAGAGACTTCAGCAAAGGATGAAAACATAGGGTAGGGCATAGACAAGTTTCAAGGTGTGTGTGTATGTGTGTGTGTAGCTAATGATAAATGGAAGAGTTTTATGCGTTTAAGAGGACATAATAAAACCTCTCTTCTGTACAGATGTCTTCCCTGCTCCTTCTACTACCAACCTACATACTGTATGCAGACAGAGACCATTAATTTTTTTTGGTATCCTTCATGGTGCTATGCTCCTAAGAGGTATTCAGTAAGTATTTGTGGAATTTGTTAAATGAATGATTTTTGTTTGGAACTATGGCATTTCCATAGATACTGTTACTTCATGTCCAAATAAATATCTTTAAAAGATAACATTACCATTTCAAAACAGTCATTTAATGTTCAACAATGAAGTCAGAAACAGTGGGAGCTGGAAAAATTACTATGTTCTGGCTTCTTTAAGCTTTATCAGCTGCTCTGGCTTTGTGACTGATCTTGGCTCTCCAGCTGACAACCAAGAACCTAAGCAAGTCCTTAAGGTAAGTGGAGCCTCATTCTCTGGAGCTTGTTTTCCTTAAGGAAGACATGTGCCTAGTAACTGAAGGGATAGGTCTGGAATCATTGACTGAATCAAGAATATTTTGTTGTGTCAGGTAAGTTTGAACTTGTCATATAAACTGTGGTTCCCTCTGTTCTTAAAATCCATCTCTCTGCTTGACCGTTAGATTGTGAGCTACTTGAGGGCAGGGATTGCTTTTGCCTTTCTTTGTATCCCCAATGGTTAGCACATTGCTTGGCAGATAGTAGGAGCTTAATATATGCTTGTTAATTTATTTTTAGTGACACATTCTCTGTATAATAACTAATATATCTCAAGTAAGTGATCAATAAATATTGATCTGAGTGAACATTTCTGAAATAAATAATGCCAAGTTAAAATCATTAATAACAAAAATTTGTGTATGCCAAAATAATTTAATGATAGATGTTATATTTCATTTCAAATTTGTATTCCCATAACTCTTGCACAAACACTGGTGGTTAGAATGATGATTCTATGAAACTATTGTTATACCACTTTGTTTGGTTTTTTAGCTTATACCTCCAATATTGGCAATTGATTAATTTTTACTTTCCTTGTGTGGAAAGGGGTTGATAAGCTTCTGCATAAGTTGATAATCGATTCACAAAAAAATATTTCAATAATTATCCATGAAAAGAAAAGGAAGCACTATAGTTCATGAGTGGCTTTCATCATATATGGTTATAACAAATCTTAAACTACTCATTTTATGTGATCACCTTTCAGGAAAGTGAAAGAATTCATAATATAATTAGTTTTCTAGAAAGGTTAATTTTTAGTTTTGTAGACATAAAATGGTGTGGGATCACAGAACATTTCCATATGTTTGATAACATGAGCTAATACATAAAATGAAAAAAATACTGTTTTGATTTTTTAACTGAAAAATACATCATTTTCACTTGTTGATACAATTGTTAGTCCAGCAACTAATATTTCTGGAGGGAGAAAATAGAGTTGTCATTTCTTTTCTTTTCTGTTCTGCATTAACATGAAGAATTACAATTTCATTTAATTCGGTTATTCTCTCTTCATTTCATCCAGTTTCCAAAGATAGCTCTCCCTCTCATTTATACCTATTTAAATAAATAGACAATTGTGTACAGACTTCTTCTGCTTTGTTCCAATGTTATTCTGACATCAGAAATAAGCCTGAATTTAGAATCTCAGTTGTCCTAGATCATTTCTTGTCAAAAAATGAAAAGACCTCTTTATTTCTCCATTAATTATTGTATTTGTTGCTGCTTCTTTAGCACCATTGGCTTTTATTTGGGAAAACTCAAATACTATACTCTAGACTAAAAAGTGGGTATCTAATAACTGTGTTGAATGACTGATACTACATAAATTTACAGATTAGATATAACCAATACAACAAATGCTCCATATCTAAAAAGAGACTTAGTCTTAAACGAATTGAACAGAATCAGCCTAGCTCCCTTGTTCATACACCATGAAAACAATCTGCCATCTGCATATTTTTCAACTACCATAGTCATTGAAAAAATATACTTTAAATGCGAGAGTCAGTGCAATGGATAGTTAGCCAACCACAGGAGATCCATATTTTCAGTCACAAATCTGACAGAACTATAGCTAGAATTCTGAGCACTTTGCCCTTACTATAGTCCCATCTTCTCAACTTTCCTCCTCTCATTCACTCTGAAATTATACTCCTTTGGGATCAGTTCTCAAATGAACCCAGTAGAACTAATCCATAGAAAAACTGCCAATGTTAATATGTCACATGTCATAATGGCTCCACCTGGTGCTCCATATGTAAACTACCATATTGTTCAACTAGGACCATTTGGAGCATTTGCTTGTGTGCAAACATTAAGCTAACTGGATGATTAGCTTTGGCTTTAGAAATGAACAACTTCTGGTAATATTGAAAGGTAAAGGGATTTATGTTTGGACCCACAGGAAAAATAATGTTCAGCAAGGACAGATAAAATGATAATTATGTTATATTCAGTTTTACAAAATTGAATAAATTAACATTTTATCCCTAAAGAACAGAAGTAAGGAATTCTAAATATTGCTCTGAATGATTTATCTAGTGATTTCAATTTATGAAAACATTTATATGTCATAATTGTTTTTTTTAAATAGTGGTAACCCTTATGTCTAAGTTGACAGATATACATAGAAAAAAGGGAAAGGGAAAGAATGAAGGAGAAGGGATACAGAAAAAGAAAGGACTTACAGCCATGGAGCATAGAAAAGGTTTAAGCACAGTCTTGTAAAACACACACACACACACACACGTAAATAATAAAGCTTAGACTCAAAATTTCTATTGCCATGGCATAATCTGCTATCTACAATAGGTATCATACCAAATGGCTCATCAAGGTTTGAGAACCCATAAAGATCTTCCCATCATTTCTCCAGGGCATGAGATGTATATACGTGGGGACCAAGGACTACAACGAGAGGGTAGAGGGACTGATATGAGGTCCATATGTCTTTTCAAAGGATTGCTTAGGGGCTCAGATTTTAAATTTGCACATTTAAATCTGCACAATTTACATGTAATCACAAGATGCATTTTCATCTTTAGTTACAATGGTGGTGTTTACCATAAAATTATCATCTAATTTTGGTTACTCCCTACTGTACCAACATGGTACATAGGTATCCATGTGACAGTAAAGGGTAGTGATCATATAATAACAAATGTACAGTTGAAAGACACTTTAGGAGTTGGTCATTAGTCCAATTTCTTCATTTTACAGATTTGGAAAAGCCAATAACTTTAGGTCAAATGATTTGACCACAGTTTCAGAAGTAGCCAATAGCAAACCAGTATTCCAGTTCTTCTCACTCCATATTCAGTGGTATTTCCATTACATGTATTAAATAGTTACATTAAAAAATTTTATCTCCGAATGACCGTAAGGGTTTTGTGTAAGTATGTATGTGTGTATGACTTCTCATTTATAGTGACCCTTCCATAGATCTGATTTTGGAAATTGTGTCTTTGATGTTAGAAAGAGCAGAGAATTCATATCTGTATACCACTCTAACGCATTTGGGAAATCTGCCATACGGATAATTATAGCTTGAATAGTTAGTATGCTATTGTAGAAAAATGATAAGCAAAATTGTCTGATGGGAGTCAAGATCTTGACTAACACCAAGGGAAACTAATGCATAGGACAAATTTACTAATAGAGTTTGAAGGCATATGTTCACCCCTAAAATATTGCGAAAATTAAAAGAATAAGTTCTTAAATATGAACAACAATTTGGCACACACAAGGTGAACACATTTATATTAGCATTCATTATTAGCCATCAGTAATAATTTGCCTTACATGAATTAACTAGAGGATCACTAAAGGAATGAAAAAGGAAACAAAGCCTAGCATCTTGCCATTTGACTTTCCATTAACATACAGAGAGCTTTAGATTTCAGCTCAAGAATTGGAAGTGGCCCGTACTCAAGATTTCCCTCTTCTGGATTTCAAAAGACAGGTTCATGACACAAAGATAAAACTCATGCACCCGTTTGTAGCTTCAAATGAGTTTTCCCCTAGGGGAGAGGCAGAATGGCCTTATGTTTTATTCTTTATTCTTCCATAAGGCAATAGAATTTTGCTCAATTAAGTTACTCCAGGAACTTTCAGTATTCCTTTTATTATGCAATTTAAAAAAAGGAGGGCTGGAAATAAAGAATCATTCATTGAAAACTGTAAAGGAACTGTTGCTGTTGTTAGTTGGTTTTTGAAACCTGGTTACCTTTCTCTAGCCTAAATGTGATAGCATTTCCTTATAATTACTAAAATGTTCAAATAAGGGATCCTGGTTTGCTCCCAAACAGAAAAGGTTCACAATGTAACTAACAAACACTGTGTGAGGCAATTTTTAAAAAGCAAAATTCTTTCGTGTTAATGATTGGGACGTTCTTACTTTTTAAAAGCAACTTATAATCACAGTAGGAATACATTTTAAAAGCCACCTTGCTGTTCTTAGGGGCCATAGAACCTCTCAGCTTGGATAACAGTGTTTAGATATTCTGCCCCTTGATATAATCTAGTCTTCTAAATCATTCTTTTAAGCAATACGTGATTACTTATAGTTATTGATTTTGCCTTACACTAACCTTGTTAACACTGTTAAAAAAATCATTCGCCTCTTGTAACAAGGTCTTCCTTTTCTCCATGAGGTGGGCAAACTCTTCTTGAAGCTGGTTCAGCTTCTGGTTTGAAAGCTGGAGGTGTTCTTTCTCCACATAGTCTTCTGACAGCAGAATGTTGAGGGCTTCACTCTTCAGTTTGTCAACAGCAGAATTCCATTCCTAAAAGAGACCACTCTCATTTAACTGGTTCTTCTACACAGTCAAACCTTAATTGGCTTTAATAAGGTTAAAATAAAAAAAAAAACATAGAAGGTATGGGCTGTACTTGTTAGTCAACTACCGTGTCTGGTAAAATCCAAGAATTTTATAACATATTAAGTATTTGCCTGATGGCATATGCCATATGCTACATCTATCATTCCCCACCTTTCTACTCAAAGGAGGGAAGTATGGTATAGCATCAGTTCTCTGGCACCAAAATTTGTCTTTACAAATGGAGTGTAGCTGTCTCTATGTCTTGTTTCCTTTTACATTATTGTAGTATTAAGAAAGAGGAAAGAAAAAAGGAGAAGGAAGGAGGAAAGAGAAAAGAATGAGATCTAGGAGGCTTAGCAGAGTGAAGCTATTGCAGAATCAAATAGCTTATACTTGCTTTCCTTCCACCATATCACCTTCCCACATATACAAAAATACATTTATACTCATTTTCAATTTGTATCATGGCCAAGTACCCTTTTTTAATTTAAAGAGAAAAGAGAATAGATATGAATCTTTCTCTCCAAATTCAGTTTCATTGCCAATATAGGAAAATGTTGAAAAATAAGGAAAACATCACATGGCTTGTTGGTGCTTCAGTGTCTGCCAGAATTTGAAACTGAAAATTAAGGTTTGTTGTTCACCACAAAATTAATAGCTATTATTGTACAGTACTCCCTCCTTCCTGGCCTTAAAATCACCTTTCAGTGCTTTCACTCTTAATGAAATATAAACATTCTAGAGAAGAAAAGAGGCAGCTTTCTATTTTCCATCACATTCAGATGCAAAACAAAAAAATAAGAAGAAAAGGGAAAAGGATAACACTTTGAATGTACCAAAGATTTTAACATTCAGTCTATTTGAAGGAAAATCCAAGTTGCTCTCAAAAGCAGAGATTCAGATCTAGTATAATAAAACTATGATTATCTATAAGACAATGGCTCTGATAGTGGGGCTTTGAGGTGGGGAAACTGCATTTTTTTTATTGTGGATGTCTTGGAGTTATATTCCTCTTCTGGATTTATGTCTTGGGCGTGTTTGTTTGTTTACTCACTCTTGAAATGGTTTGTTCTAAGCAACCCTGCATGGCTGGACTAACTGGAAGTGCTGGGGCCTAAGTCTGTAATCCTTGTCAGAGAATCCTGTTCTGTGCTGTTGGCCTGGTCCTGGAGCTGACCCTGTGATCAGCCTTCCCATGTTGAAGTCCTAGCTCCCCTGAGAGACTTCATGTTGCTGGCTTGGTCCAGGGTTAAGTCAAAAATAAGTTGGGCAAAAATAAACCTCAGTGCTCTGGTTCCAAACCAATCTCCTATTCCATAGTTCCTCTTTTGTTCACTTGCCTGTAGATTAATATTGTGATCTTAGACTGGACAGATAACCCACTAAAATGTCGAATTTGATTTCCAATCACTACTCAGTTTTGCATTCTTATTACCATGTGTTTGGAGCAGATGTGGGGGGAGTTATACTATACTGCCATCTTGGTTCAGCTTCATATCATAGACTATGTTGCTGAATTCAGTTGATGACTAGATGTAGAAAACTAAGGGAGAATACAAGAGGAATACAATATGACTTCTACCCTGCACACTCAAGGAGAACTGGGGCTATACTCTTCTTCATGTCTTCTCTAGTAATTTGCATACACACACACACACACACACATACACACACCCCACTTTGGCTTGGTCACAAAGCAGTGGGATTTTCACTTTGGAAACAGAATGCTCTGGCTCTCCCTCTCTGAGTCAGGCCTGCTATATATCCCTTTCATGGTTCTAGGATACCCTGAAGAGTGGAGTTTTTTTTCTCTAGTACCACTGGGCTTAAGTCGTATCAGTTGTGCTACTCCCTGTTAATTGTAAAGGAGCCAGTGACCAAGGTCCTGGTTTCATTTAATTATTTAACATAAATTTTCTTTTTTATTTTATTTTTTAAATAAGGGAATAAAACAAGTATTTCTATAATATAGTACAATAAAAAAGATGATTGCACATGAAACTGCAAACCTATTATGTATAACTTGCTATGCCTTTTAAATATATAATAGTTATCATGTATATTACTTTTTTCCCTTTTTTTCCTCCCCCCTCACCTTACAACAAGATATTTACTTCCAAGGTATGACAAAAGCAAATTACAAACATCTCTGTCAGTACCTTCAGGCCATACTTTCCCCTATGCTGACTCAGTCCTAGGGATAGTAGTCTCAGAGATAGTAGATTCAAAACTTAACTCGGTTCCTAGAGAGCATGAGTCCCACCAAGTTTACGTCTATATGTGGCATGTCTGCCAGATGAATCCTAGTCTCAGTTTCTTCTAGCCTAGGTCTAGAAGACCACTTTTGCTTCTCAGAACACTAATGCTGGGCTTGCTACAATGCGCAGCTTTGAATCGTTTCAAGCTCTGGAATTCTGGGCTTCTGGTAACCCCTTCGTGACAACCTTTAGAACTTACTAAGTTTTGAGACTCTACTCCCTCCACCCAGAATAGAAAAGAACAAATGAAAAGGTCCATGACTAATGTCCTGTTTCTTGGAGGGTGGGGGGCACATACTTTAGAGGGGAGAAGGCCATAAGGTGTCTCTCCTTATGGCATGGTTTCTGACCAGATGTCATGAGTGTAGGAGTCACTGAAGGAAGCAAATGAAGAGAACGAGGTAAAAAAGGAAGTAGATGAAGCTGATGGGCCCTTTTGAATCCTACTGGAGCAAATCAAAGAGTCTTCTCTTCAATGTATAATTAGGCAACTGGTCAGTTATAGAATGTCTACTCATCTCACAGTCTCTCCAAGGCACTTCTCTTACATGTCATCTCAATTCTCCTGTAAGTATGCTCCCTAGTGACCTCCAAGTGGAAAGACTGCAGTAGCCAAGCAAGATGAAAGAGTCTGTATAGTCACTAGACTTGCACTATACTGGGATGAAGGCAGATCTGTTTAACATGTCAGGGGGGCAATATTTTCAGGAAATTATTTTTTAGGAGAGCATTACAGAAAATTTCCGACAGTTCTCTATACCAATTTGACAGTATATTTCCCTAGGTATTTTTATGTGGAAAGCTTAAAAAATAATAATAAAGCCTTCAAGAGACACCTGAGTTTAATATGTCCTTAAAGTAGGAAAAAATAATTGTCACTGTGATCAAGGCCACAAAAACCCAAAAGAGAAAAATCTTAGTCCCTTTTTCCTAAACTGCTCCCTGCCTGCTAAGTGTTAAATCTCTGAAAGAGTTTCAGTCACTTAGCAATAAAATATTTCTCATACGTGTCGCCACCAGAAACAACTCAAAGCCTGCCATTACCTTGACTTTTCAATTCGACAGAGATACGTGAATATCTCTGACCCGTTAAAGACACACGGGCACTCTATGTACTTGTACTCAGTGGGTCTCCACAGGTCACGCTATTATTCTCATTCTTGCCTCACAGGAGTGGCCCTTTTTAACTGTGCCTTTCAGTGTTCCATTTACTGGGGAAATTGAGCTTCTCCTGGATCCCTTGATTGAAAGGGTATTTTTAAGAGGATTAGTGCTGATAGACAAGAAAGCAAAAATGATTTTCTTAAGGGGGAAAAGTCCTAGGTTTCCTTGCCAAATGAAACTTTGCCTTGACAGAAAAAGAATGCCTAACTTTCCCTCATTCCTTCTTTTCTTTCTTTTTTTCCAACCCTCTCTCTTTTCTTCCTTCTTTCCTTCCTTCCTTCCCTTCTTCCCTCCCTTCTTTCTTTCTTCCTTTTTATTTCCTCTCTCCCTTCTCTCTCTCTTTATCTTCTCTTCTCTCCTCTCTTCTCCTCTCCTCTCGTCTCTTCTCTCTCCCTCTCTCTCTCTCTCTTTCTCTCTCTCTCTCCCTCTCTCTCCCTTTCTCTCTCTGTCTCTCTCTCTATCTCTCTGTCTCTGTCTCTCTCTCCCTTTCTTTTTCTTTCTTCTGTGTGCCAGGCACTGTGCTAAGAACTTTACAAATATTATCTCATAACTTTGAACCAGGCAGCTTTGTTGATTTACCATCATGTGAAAAATGAAAATTTCCATGTGAAACTTGACTTCAGAATCTGAAAACAGGGTGGGTTTTTTCCTTACCACACACAAAGAATGGTAATAGGGGACAGCAGAAATAATTCTTGATTCGGAGTTAGAAGACTTGGGTTCAAATCACAGCTATGTCACTTAACACCAAATGACCTTGGGTAAGTAGTAGTAGTAGTAGTAGTAGTAGTAGTAGTAGTAGTCATCGTCATAGGAGTAGGAGTAAGAGTAGTAGGAGAAGAAGAAGAAGAAGAAGAAGAAGAAGAAGAAGAAGAAGAAGAAG
>NW_020954557.1:36563197-36616064 GCF_900497805.2 Vombatus ursinus | reverse complement strand
AGAAGAAGAAGAAGAAGAAGAAGAAGAAGAAGAAGAAGAAGAAGAAGAAGAAGAAGAAGTAACTAGAATTTAAGGTTAGCAAAGTGCTTCACAAATATTATTTCATTTTATCTTCAATCCTCAGAAGTGGGTATTATTTTTCCCATTTTACAGAGGAGGAAACTGAGGTTATATGACTTGCCCAATGTCACACAGCTAGTTAGTGACAAAGGCTGGGTTTAAATTCCTGACTCCAGCACTCTATCCACTTTACTACCTAGCTGACTCACTTAGCCTCTTCAGGCCTCAGTTTTCTCAGCTGTGAAATGGGGGTAGGATAGGCTAGATGACTTTTAAGGTCCTTTTCATCTCTAAATCTATGATCCTATGTCCTTAGAATGCTATGATGACACTGAGAAAAGATATCAGGGCATATACTTGTGAAACTACCGAAAAGTTTAGGCTGTAGAAGCGATTCTGTGTTCTTGGTAAATTGAAGGCTGTGACAAAGTAGCCTATGGAGAGTGCCTTGACAGCTCATGAAGCATGGTTAATCTGGAGCGAGCTCTCCTTAGTTATAGCTCATTTCTTTCTCAATCTCTAAGCACTCAGTGCTGCTCAGGTCCAAACCAAGGAGAATTAACTCACTGGCACAACACTTACAGAACTCTACATGGTTACATTCACAGAATCACATTTTTGGTTTTAACTCGGCAATTCAAATCAGAGGATGGTGCATAGTTAAGTAAAGCATGTTTACATCTGGCTTTTTAAAATGAAAGAAATGAAAGGCAAAGGTGGTATAGCGGATGGAGAACTAACCCTGGGTGGTATAGAGTAAGCACAAAACTGACCTCAGGGTCCAGAAGACCTGGGTTCAAGTCCTGGCACCTACTCTCTATATATACCTTAGCAAGTCACTTAACCTCTAAGGGATATAGGCCCTGAAACTATAGGTTTGATAATAAGTACCCAACTGCATTAGGAGAGAGAGTTTTCTTAGTAGGAGTATGCTCTAACAATGGAATTATAGATACAATCCAAAAAATGATAATAAAGATATGTTCAAGCTTTTAGAGGACAAAAGATAGATGCCTTGAGAAATTGGTAATCTCCCTTTACCTGCAGCACAAACACCTCCAAGCAAGAATTGGACATGCCCTTTGTCAACATTTCTGCCTCTCTCCTGGCCCATACAAAAACAAGTATCAACCCAGGTAGATAATGGGGTTTCTTCCCATTCTGGATAAGTGAATAGTACAGCACCTATAGCCCATTCAAGGCTGTTCTGCATTCTGGCAAAGACACAAAGCAACAGCCAGAGGAATTGTGGTTTTAGGAAGTGTCTATCTATCAACTAAAGATTATAGGATTACAGATTTAAAACAGGAAGGGATCCCCGAGGCTAATCTCACCTCCTCATTTTGCAGATGAGGAAATGGAAACCCTGGGATGTTAAATGATTTGCCCACAGTCATATAAGTAGTAAGTGTCAGATGCAATGAATAGTCAATAAACATTTATTCCATCTCCTATGTGCCAGGCACTCTGCTAAGTGCTGGGGATACAAATACAAAAAAGAAAAACTTTCTGCCCTCAAGGAGCTTACAATCTAATGGAGGAAAACAACACACAAAAGGAAAAAGGGGAAGGGGAGGTATCCAATTGGGATAGGGGGTAGGGTAGAAAAGTTTGAAAAGTCCCAAAGTAGTGCAGCCAGGTGAGAAAAAAGAGGTCTATCCTGAACCTCCTCCTTAAATTTACTAGGTGGGAAATAAAACCTCACATCTGTTCCTGTCTCCCTCACAGGCAAGTTGTGAATTCAATGGCAAATTGTTTCCACGTCAAGGTTCTAGATTTTAAGCACAGCATGACTATAAGGTATGAAGTGATTACCCACAAATCAACAATTAACATTTTCTGTATTCCAACAAGCAATCTCTGGTACAGGTGTTCTTAAGCTGGGGTACATGAACTAATAGATTTCAGAGGATCCATGAATTCGAATAGGAAAAAAATTACATCTTTATTCCAATATAATTGCTTTCCTTTGCAATTCTATTTTATTTTTTGTATTTAAATACATTATTCTGGGAAGGGAATCATAGGCTTTACCAGGCTGCCAAAGAGATCAATGACTGAAAAAAAAAAGAAAAAAAAAGGCTTAAGAACCCCATCCTAGAGGAAAGGTCTATGTCTCCTATAATTTCAGGCAAGATGTAGTGTTTCCCCCAGTTAACTAGTTAGAAAATTCAAAAAAGAAAAAATACACAAAAAAAAGAAAAGGGAAAAGATAGGAAAGGAAGGGAAAAGGAAAGGAGAAGGGGAAAGGAACAGAAAATGAAAGAGAAAAAAGGAAGCACCCTTTAATATTTGCTCCCATGATTCGCTTTGTATAACTTCTGGCCACAGAGTGGAGCCAGTAGTATAGATATACATTACAATGTGCTACTCAGTAGCACAGAGGCAACTAGAATTATGGCTACCAAAAAATGAATCATTCCCAACTATGATCAAAAACATAGCAAAATTCAAGCACAGAGCCTGGAGAAGAAATGATTTTTCTCTTCCTTCTGTGATTCAATAGTGAGATTTCAATCTGTTTCTCAGCTGAACAAGTCAAAAGGGTATCATTTAGGACCCAAAGTTTCATTATAAGCTTTCACATTTTCAAAAAAGATCCAAAGTGAAAGGTTTGCTGTGGCCTAGAGAATAACATTTTTTTTTCATCCATGGGAACTTTAAATGGATGCTTTAAAAGACATCTTTCTGCAAAATTGCTGGGGGTTTTTTTTGTTGTTGTTGCTATCCTGATCCCTGAACAGCTTTTGTTTTCTTTTTTTCCTCTTGGTCATATTTTCTATTGGTTTGTTGAGAAAGGAAAAAAAAACTGAAGCCCAGGACTATAGGATTCTATTGGAAGGTTTTTTAGGGATTTTTTTTAGGATTTTTCCTATGATTTCTCCAAGCTGAAGTTTTTTCCACATTAAAATGGAAAAACAAAACCCTAATCATTTCCATTGGGGTACAAAGTAAAGCCTGTGATACTCCTAAAAGGAATTTAAATAACATTGTCTGAAGAAAGAGGAGGCTGTGTGGGTCTACATGATTGCAAGAAAATTGCATTGTAATGAAACGAGTTAGTCAGATTCCCTGCAGTTCTTCTCTATGACTGAGCTATTGGTAGGGAACCAGAAACAGCATTCTGAGTCAAGGGTGTCCTTGATGAATTGGACTAAAATGGTTTTTCAGTCTATATCGAATTTACCCAGAGTATATAGACATAATCTTGATCCCAGTAAACAAAGGACACAATGATTTTCTCTATTCTCACCAAATAGAAGAAATACCAAAGGATTACTGAGTTATATATCCTAACTAAAAAGATTATGTGATTTTTAGGACCAATCATTCAGAAAGACTGTAGAATCTTGAAGCATTAAAAATGTAATAGAAAACAATTTTCCTGGAGTAATGCAATAATCATGGGAGACAAGAGGATGGATGCACCATATGTCTTCTCAAGGTGATTCAAAAACCAACATTCCATAATTAATCATGAAATCACAGATTTAAAGCTAAAAGGATCATTTAGTCCATCCATATCATTTTATAGCTAGGGAAATTGAGGACCCAGAAGGTTAATAAACTTATTCAAGATCCTATAGTTTATAGTAGCCCTGGAGTTAGAACCCAGGTCCTCTGACTCTAAATCTAACTCATTAAATTATTGGTAGAGGTAGTCTGGAATCAGACAATTAAGGCCATCAAAATCTCACCCAGAATTGTCTAATGGAGGAAATTAATTAACATTAGAAAATCAGGGTTTAAGTGATGTGCCTCTTTTCCTAACATGATAATGCATATCTCAAAAGCTCTTGAATTAAGTTCGGGCTTAGCAACTGCAAAAATCATTTCATCTTCATCTGTGTTACAGTATAATGTAGAGAAATGACCATTCAAAATGATTTTTACGTGTAGCTTTACAATTGGGACAGTTAGCAAAGTTTCAGCATTAATACCAATTTCATTGAGACAGCATCTAATGAATGACCTGTTGTTAAATGGTAAATTGGGCAACTAGCTCTGCTGTGTGCAAATTGTGTCAATATGCTACAGATCTAAGATGTAGTATTAGCCAGGGAGGGAATAAACACATTGTGAATGATGAGCAAAGCAACCCTTTCACCTATATAAAATGGGCACATTGTAGAGTGTTGATGGGCACTGACACTGTTTTCACAATGATAACTGGTGATGACACAAAGCATTAAATTTTGTAAAGCACATTCCATAAGTTCTCTCATCCAAGTATCACAATAGCCTTGGAAGTGCAACATACAAGTATTATTATCATCCTCATTTTACAGGTGAAGAAATTGAAAACAACTTGCCCATCGTCCCACAAGGAATAAGTGTCAGAGGAAGAAGTTGAACCTAGATCTTTCTGACTTCACAAACAGCTATTTTCCCACTACTAGACCACAAATGAAGCAAAGAAAGTTAAAAGAATGTTGGTGCCAATTCTCACTCACTTTCCCATTCTCACATATAGTTTCCAATATAAACAGGTACTCCTTTCTTCAAAGACATGTACAGTCTGATCACAAATACAAAAACTATCCTTTTATGCCACAGACTTTGCTTTCTTTTGTATTTTCTTCATATATCTATGGTTCTTCCACGTTTCTTCAGTGAACTTTATCACTATGATAACTATTTTTGGTTGTTCAGTTAAGTCACGTCTGACTCTCCATGGCCCAGTTTTGAGTTTTCCTGGCAAAGGCATATGAAGCCTTCCCTTGTCCTCCAAATTAGAAGTGATCTGGCTTGAGATGAGTCTCTTTGTCCAAGAGACAAAGTCATGTACCCAGATCTTTATTAGGAAAGGCCCACCTCTCATTATAATATTATAATATTCATTATAATAGCTCATTGTTAACCAGTCAAGAGGTGGTTTCTACCTGTCAGGAACAGCACAAATGCTTTGCCACATGAAAGGAGCCTAATGGCATTCCAAACCTCTTCTTCAGTTGGAATGTCAGCTAGGGAGGGATTGACTTCAACCTGAGGTTAACTGGTCAATGACTTCAGCATTGATTGATGATGGTCTGTTGAAAACACATAGAAGTGTTCAGCTCATCTCTCTAGGATTATGTCCTTATCACTAATCAATGTGGCTTCATCAGCACTGAGTAGCTGAGATGCACCACAGGTCTCTGGCCCATAAATAGCCTTCAGGGTATCATAAAAGCATTTTGTTGTTACTGTTAGCATAAAACTGAATTTCATCTGCCTTCTTACTGAGCCAAGAATCCTGCATCTCTCTAAGCTTTGCTTGTAGTTTTGTACTTTTGATGGAATTAAATGCTGCCTTGTGAGAGATGGATGAACTATCCTGCTGGTAAACCCTGTGGAGTTCTCATTTTTCATTTAGCAGCTTCTGATTTTCCCCATCATTTTAGTTAAACCAATCTTGATGTTTGCGAGTGTTTTGACCCAGATGAGCAAATGCAGTACTGTACACCAGATCTCTGAAAGTTGCCAACCCCCTTTATAAAGGTTTTTAAAAATTCAAGAGACCTCCAGGTGTGGTTTTTGATTTCCAAGAGAACCACTGACCTCAATTTATTATCTGTTAACCTAATTAATAAATTGATTATTAATTATCCAGAAACTATGTCTCTCAGGCTTTTCATTCATCTCAGGAGTGATTCTTTCCTCCTTCCTTAAATTTCCCAGGCCACTTTATGAACTTAAAATCATAGTATAGACCCTGCATTTGAAAATGATCATGGTCTAACTGTGACCTGGTCATTGATAGTGTAGAAAGAGAAACTCTTGAAAGCGTTTTCCCATATTTGAAGGGTCAGCATTCAGCCCTTTCAAACCCTGTACCTTTCATACACTGGCCCCTTTGGTAGTGGACCATCCACGGTGCTGCGGGATTGGTACAAAGTCTTGTGAGAGCTTGGAGGTTGCCTTTTAATCCTAGCAGGCTGTTCAGATGATCCCATCATCTACAAGAGGATTTGGCCTTGGATAAGTACTCTTGCCTGTCTCAAAGGACTAGCCAGTTGGCCTACATTTGTGAAATACCATAAAACAAGAAGAAAAAATAGGAAGTTAAGCCTGGCTTCAACAGAATTCTGGTCATGATAGACCAGATTCAAATCATTTGGCTTCAGCTGAATCACCATGGTGGGAAAGGAGAAAGAAGGATTACCTGGATCTAGAAGTCTCCTGTCCTATGTCAACTGGAAAGCCTCAGGGACCTTGGCTTCTAGCACAAAGGGGAGGAAAACCTCCTGCCTTAGCTCAGCCTAAAAACATTCTTCTGCATCTGTCATTCACTGCCACTCACTCTGGACTGAGCCTCTGGGGTTAACATTCCCACCTGATCTTACCTCCCACTTCTAAGAATGTATCTCTTTGTTTCCTTATGGCTTCTAGTACTCGTAGGCTTCTGGACCCGAATACTTATTGTTTCTCTTTACCATCTTTACATAACAACCTTTTTTCCATCAAGGTTCATACTTTCCAAATTCACGACTCAGGTCCTATATCACAATGGCTATTTACTGGCCCTAACTCATGTACCCTTTATAATCACATCTTTGCCAAGAAGCATTAAGGCTTCAGTGACCAGAATCCCCACACTAGGACAAGTCCTAGTAGGCTTCCATCTGCGTTATAAAACTATTATGATACTGTAGCATTTATTTCCATTTGGAATAAATTGTTTTAGAAGAATTTGTGAAATTTAGAATATAGTATCCTATAAAAATGTTTGGAAAATATGAACTGCTCCTAGATCAGTCCACAAAAAAAAAACCCTAGCTTGGCCCATAACAAATTATATTGATGACATTGTTTCTAAATAAATTCTATGATGCTTAGAAAAAAAAAAAGGAATCATAGTATAAAAGGCTTCTGGCTAGAAGGGACCTTAGAAGTCATCCAGTCTATCCTCTTCACTTTATAGAGGGGAAACTGGAGGCCTAGGTATTAAGTGACTTGTTCAAGATTCACACAGGCAGTAAAAGGCAGAATTGGAATTTGAATCCAGGGCTTCTGGTTATAAATCCAATTCTCTTGCCACTGCATCACGCTGTCTCTTACTTAATCATATTCTAACTTGCAACCTTCACATAGATAGGCTAAAATGAAGTCTAAAACACATAGCACATAGTATAAAACAAATACAAACCAGGAGCACGGAAAAGATGTCATCAAAGAAATGCATGCCCAAAGAAGAAGGGAGCTAGTCATGTTGTGAAAGCAAGAAACAACAACTGGATAGATGTGTACTCCAGTGGTACTCATTTAATGTGTTTTTCTTTTTCTTTTTTTTTTGGCTAGGCAATGGGGTTAAGTGACTTGCCCAGGGTCACACAGCTAGTAAGTGTTACGTGTCTGAGGCCAGATTTGAATTCAGGTCCTCTTGAATCCAGGGCCAGTGCTCTATCCACTGTACCACCTAGCTGCCTTGGTATCCATTTAATGTCAAGGGACATAAAGGAAGACTATAGCAGACCCCTACAGAAGAGTAATAGGAAAATGTGAATAAGAGATACACAGGATAAAAAGGGGTAGATGAGACGCAATAGATATCATTGGAGGAAGAGGAAGGAAGAAGGAAAGGATGGAGGGAAGGAAGAAGGGAGGAAGGAAGAAAGGAAAGAACAGAGGGAAATAAATATAAATATAGAGAGAGAGAGCTCTTATCTATAGACATGTATATCTTATATGTATTGTTCTACCCCATGAATGAACATAAAACAATAAAAATGTATGTATGTATGTATATGTATGCATGTGTGTATGTATTATTCTATCTCATGATGGAAAATAAGCTCTTTAAGGGCAGGGACTATTTGATTTTTGTCTGTGTCCTCAGCACCTGGCACCTAGCGTCTAATAGATGCTTAATAAATGCTTGTTGATGGAATGATTGATCTTTGTAGATCCCAGAAGGCAGGCAGACAGACAGACAGACATATAGATAGATAAACATATGTATGTATATGTATATGCAAAATATATATAAAATCAAGGCAAGGTAACTGTGAGGGGAGGCTGGAGAATTAAAAAAGGATATGTCAAATCCAAAATATAAGCTAGTAATCAGAAAAATGATTAATTAATTCTTTTCTTATGAAATGTTTAAAAATGCAGAACTATGCATGATGTACACACTTGGGGGCTCTCATTACCCTTGAAGTGCTGAAGCCAATCAACCCCCAAAAGCCAGACCCTCTCAGAGCTCTGTGAAGTTCCCCATCCATTACTCTCCATACATGGCAGGCAGAAATGATTCAAAAAGAACTCTGTGAAGTGATTTGCACATTCAACCCATTCAGCTTTCAGAAGTAGCTTAAGTGTGGTCCCCACTGGCAGCGACTGAATAGTAGTAACAGAGAAGTGCTCAGCAGCAAGTGTTATCAATAAGCCTCAGTGTGAGGTAGGCATGGGGGTTCACGTATGAGATAGAGTGCACAGATGTACAGCTTTTCCATACACTGGTAACAGAATAGCTTCTCACTTTGCCATTACTAGTGGTAATTCCCACAAAAAAAGAACAAAGCCTAAGGTATCACTGTTTGTTGTATTCAAGGCTCCCTTAGGAGCAAAAGTTGTAACACTCCTTCTTCAGAATAAGACAAAACCAAAGAACATCTTCCAGGCCGCTCTCTCCAAATTAGAAAGACTTGTTTTTATATGACCAGTGCATGGAAATGGCTGCTGCATCCCTATCCCACTCCTACTCAGCCCTGATGCTGCACCATTGCAAATATTTATATATATATATATATATATACATATATACATATATACACACATATATATGTATATATATGTATATATATGTATGTATGTATATATATATATAGAAATTACTTAGTGCTTTCATAGAATCTGGTTCAGTAAAAGAGGTAAAGAAACTATGAAAATCATGAAGAGCTTAGGGCTCTTTTGGCAGTCTTCCTGGCAGGGCTGGCTTTCTCCCAAAATATCTTTTTCCACTTTACCTGAACTTTTTTCTCTTCACTCTGTTAGACTGACTAAAATTCCACCATGTATGCTTTTTGAGCCTGTGTTCCCCTGACATGGTCTTTAAGAACTCAAGGTCCTCTTGACATATTAGATAAAGCAACTATGGAGTAATGCTCCATATCAGCAAATTCTGTCAATGAGTTGATAACAGGGTCATGGGTGAACAGGACATCAAAGACCATCTGGTCTAAACTCATAATTTTACTGATGGGCAAACTGAGGTCCAGGGAGGTTGTGACTTACCCCAGGACATACCCAGGTAGTAAGCATTAGAGGGGAGATTTGATCTCAGGTGCTTTGAGTCCTGACCCAGTACTCATTTCATTTGTGACATATCATATCCAAATAAAACACATTAGTATTCATTAGTCCTGATGATTCTTCCATCAGGAAGCCCAGAAGCTATTCCCTTCACTCAGTCCATGTGTAGGTCTATAGTTCTGCATCTTCAGGGGTCAGGTTTACTTCAGAAACTAACTCATGCCCGATGTACCTGGGGTATCTTACATTGATCTCACATAGCAAGGATCTTTGCACTGTGTTATATCTGGAACTCAAAGGGTATGGAAATGCAGGTAAACTCAATCAAGTACACACTGCAACAAGTTAATCATTCTAATTAAAGCTGGAAATGAGAGAGCAAGACACTTAAAAGGTCATTAAATGGAAATTATAGGTTATGTAGGACAACCTAGTTTTACAGGTGACAAAAGAAAGCCTGTGGAGAAGGGAAAGTGGTCTGAGGTTCCTTCTGCTAATTAGTACAGAGCCAATCTCAATCAATTGCTCAGTTATCAGTTATGAAGAACCTGCCACATTCTAGGCACTGTGCCAAGTGCTAGAGATACAAAGGAAAAGTGAAACAGTCCCTGCCCTCAAGGAGCTTACATTCTAACCAAGTCTATTTATAAAGGTATATAGCATTAATATAAAACGCATATCAGGTAATTTGTAGAGGCAGGGCACCAGCAACTGGTGGAACCAGGGAAGGTTGAATGTAGAAGATGGCACTTGAGTTAAGTTTTGAGGGAAACCAAAGATTCCAAAGTGTGAGGAGGGACCAGTGCCTTTGCAATGACTGTCACCTAAAGGCATGAAGAAGGGAGATGGGGTATCATATATAAGTAATAGCAAGCAGGCCAGCATGGCCTATTATATTGCCACTGTCAAATGGTTAGTAGCCAAACTTGAGCTTGAAATTAGGTCTTTTAACTGTAACATTCAACTTCTGACTTCTTATGCCATAATCCCCCCCCCCCACATTGGACTGGGCTATCACAGGCAACAGGATTCTAAGGGTCCTTTAACTCCATTTACAACACATTCCACATTGTTCAATATCCAAAATTCTGGGGCAGCTAAGTGACATACTGTCTGGAGAGTCAGGCCTGCAGTCACAAGGACCTAAGTTCAAATCCAGCCTCAGACACTTACTAGCTATGTAACCAGGGGCAAGTCACTTAACTCTGCCTCCAAAAAAAAAATCTAAAATCCCCTATAATGTCATTTAATTTCTGAACCCAGCAACTTAAGAAAGAATGGATCTATTTATGTATATATATACATATATGTGTATATAAAATTATAAGCATCTCAGAAGGGCTAAATTTGAATGTTACTCTAAACGAGTGAAGGCAGTTTTCTGATCTTCAAACTGGACTGAGTTAGGTCCAGATTATGATCACCAACAAGTGAATTCTACCATTTTGCCTATCCTTTCAGTGCTAGGAGGAAAATTCAATATTATTTATATATATTTTGCCTATAACTAATGAGATTGTTTCTAACTTATGTGCTATAAAATGCGGCATTTGCTTTTAATTGGGAAGTCTATTATAGGAACAGACAAGTAAAACAAATTGTTCATAAAAGTGTAGACAGAGGAATTTAGGAGTGCTAATGCAGATGTCATTATTGTTTAGAGACTCGCTTAATGTCTTCCTTGAGACATTTTAGATTCAGCCCTCACTTTATGTTTAAATTAGATAAAACACATACAAGAAACAGACTTCATTTATGGTTTCTTTTCTAGTAACTATCACAGATGATGTGAGTTTGATTTGCTAAAGCAAACCTTTCATGGTAGTTTTCCATGTTGCTCACATACCTTTAAGAAAATAATTTTGGAACCAAATACTAGTTGAAATGTCAGGAGACTTCTAAAGACTAATGCCTTACAAAGCCTTTTAAAAGTTGGCTACCCATCTGGCTAAAGTGTGACAGTCATGCGGCTGGCAAAACATCCAAATATGGTAGTACTTTTAACAGTATCTCTAAAAAAAAAATGAGATCGATAAAAATCATTTTTGCATATGGGAAATTTCACAAAGGCCAAGAGGATCTCCTCTTGTGGGCATTCTTCCTCAGTGACAGAGAAATGAAGAAAGGGTCTCAGAGCCGTCTTCTTAGAGAAGACCCAAATTAATACAATGTAGGACCAATTATCTTTAGCAGTGGCTGCTCCTTGAAATCTAGTTAACTCAGGCAAGTCCTCCAACTCCTTCATGTCACTCCAGAGAGGGGATTCTGTTCTCCCATGAATGTAAGAATAATACAGATTTGCCCTGTGTTATTTCATCAGGCTCTGACCCAAAGTGAGACAAGTGCCAGGCCACCCAATAAATGCATCCTGGACAGAGTCTCTCTAGCTAGTCCTATATGAGACTATGCAAATCACATAGTGATAGAAAGAAAGGTCCTAGATGTGTCAAAGTATGCATAGCTGTGCTTTTTGTGTTAAAAACTGGAAACAAAGTGGGTGCCCATGGATTGACTGGGGTCTGACTAAACAAATTATGGAATATGATGAAATGATGATGAAAAGGCATTGTGTCTTAGGATTGAAGGGATTGGAGAATGTGAATAATTCAGATAAACATGGGGAAAAACTAGAGGCAGTGCAATATAGGAGAGAGTACTGACTTGGAATGAATTCTTAGTTCAAATCCCACCTCAGACACTCTGTGACCCTGGACTAGTCACTCAACCTTTCTCAGCCTCAGTTTCCTCAACTGTAAAATGATTGAATTAGATCTGATGACTCCTAAGGTCCTTTCAGGATCCAAATCTATACTCTTATGATTTATATGAACCGGGGCAGAGGGAAGAAAGCTTAGAAGCAGGAGAACAGCTTACAATAATGCAAATGAAGACAACAGTAAAAAACAACAGAATTCAGACAAAATACAATAACCAATGCTGATCTTAGATGACTGATCTTAAAGCACATTTGCTTCCTCTCTGTTAAAAAATGATAAACTGTAAGTGAAAAATGTTACATGTTTTATCAATCTTGATTGTTATATCCAATGATTTTGCTTAATAATGTTTGTTATCTTGTTTGCTTATTTGTCTTTCAGGAAAGGTGCTGTGTTTAGGGATAGGATATTATTGTGGTGAAACAAAATACATCAATAATAGATGCACATAATTATATACGTAATTAGAGAAGAATTTTGAATTTTCAGCAGATTTGGAAAGAGAATGGTCCCTCACTCACTCTAGACTCTTCCTTGATGCTGGTTGCTATAGACTTACCTTGACTTTGCCCTGTCCTGGGCAGGAGGTGGTACTAATGAGCAGGATAGGCCAGCTGTGCTGTTTGCAAGGTTACTTCCAGACTATCTATGTAACTGTGCCCTCGTATCCCTAGGGTGTCTCAACTGCTCCAGTCTTGGCAATTTCTAATTTCTGAATATAGATTCCCCAAAGAATATTCAAGACTGTTTTAAATGCTGCCTTGTTCTATATTAGTGTCTCTGCAGCACAGTTGCTCTTGTTTTCAGTTCTAAGTCACTAACAAATGCTATTTCCAAGGAAATATTTCCATTTTTAAAAGATAAAGGACCAGATAAATTAAGTAGTAACCCCAGATCATCTAGCAAAAGAGTGGCAGACCTAGGGCGAAGTAATATAAAAATAAATCAAAGGACTGGGATAAATAACCACCAACGTTCATTTACCCTTTAGCCACAAAGGCAGGTCCAGTTCTAAATCTACAAAATCAGGTCCGCTCTCTTGGAGAGCTCAGAGGTCTATTTCTAGGTCCAGGGAAATATTATTTGATGCAGTAATTTAGTGCTTTGTCTCACACTCTCCAGTATGCTTCAAGAATTCTGATCTCTTTATCACACTGAAAGAATATATGTATTTGTAGTGGTGGGCTTATTAATGCTAGTCCTCTAATCTACTCAATTCCTAAGCTACTTCTATTAACTTACATGTGTATATGTTTGTGTGTGCATGTGTTTCTTTACTCTTTACTTTTAACATCTGTATACATTATACATTTTCACCTTGACCTATCCCCTTGGGTCTATTTTCTGGAGTCTTTTGAAAACTATTGTTCACTAATAAAAATCACATTCTTTGGAAGAACTTAGGCCTAAAATCACAAATCCAATTTATGAAATCACTCAGCAGCAACTGGAAAATATTTGCAATGAGTTGGAAAATCAGATTAAATGATGAATCATGGAAGATGGGTCTTATCTTAAAGCTTAGAAATTTGAACTGTATGATATTAAAACATTAGAAATTATATTTCTATATGCCATTTATAGTTTGCTTCTATCCCTGAGTATTAAAGTTTACAGTTTTGCAAGGACTTCATAAGTATTCTGTTTATATAACCAGATCAGAATTGATTATGTGTGGTAATGAAGGTTAGAGAGCATGAATAACTGAAATTCACTGATATTCTGTTTCATTTCAGCCATTGATGTTAACCATCTCTATTCCAGGTCTTTTAGAATTGCTTAAAAGTACTTTAACACAATTCACAGATATGTTATTATTGTCTTCTCCTTCATCCTATGGAGAGCTTATCTAAAAGACAGGATGGAAAAGGAAATAAATATGGTTATCCTCAAATTACATTTTCTACATGCATATTTGAGTAGAGTAACCTAAAATGTTAATGTGGAAAATACTTGTTAGTTCACAGCTAAAGAATAGTTGATTTGCCTGTAAATATAGATTTCAGAAGGCAAATAAATGATATAACAGTAATTTGAAAGGAAAGCAGTGATCACTAGAAATCAGTATGCATTCAATAACAAGTCTTGTCACACTAACCTCATTTCCTTTTTTGACTGCATTAATAGATTTATTTGTAGGTCAAAGAAACAGGTAGAGCATACCTAGATTTCAGTGAAGCATTTGACAAGGTCTCTCATGGTATATAGTGTAAGATGTAAAAATGTGGGCTTGGTGATAATCAAGTTAGGTTGCTTTGTAACTACTTAAATGATATCACACAAAGGGTATTAAATAATGGATTTCTATACATCAGGAAGGAGGTCTCTAAATGAGAATCACAAGAATTCTGTCCCAGGTCCCATTCTGTTCGGCATTTTTGTTAACAATTTAGATAGAAACTGGAGAGAAGTTCATAAAATTATAGTTAGTACAAGGATGGGAAGGGTATCTAATCTGTTGGAGTCATTTCAACAAACATTTGTCAAGCATGTCCATAGCACATGGACAAAGCACTGGGTGAGATTCTGGGAACACAAAGAATGAAAAAAAAGAAAAAAAAATTGAAAAAATGAAATAGCTCCTGCCCTCAAGGACTTTATATTCTACTGAGGAAAATGCCAAGTACACAAATGACAAAGTATGAAAGTAGAGAGAGACCATTAACAACTAGGGAAGATCATGGAAGTTTTTATAGAAGAGGTGACATCTGAGCTGTTCTTTAAAGTAAGTTAAAGATTCTGGGAGGTAAGGATAAGAGGACATTCATTGCAGATATGGCAGACAGCTTGTACAAATGTGCAGAGGACTGAGATAGTAAAGTATTGGGGAAGAAGTTAATAGCAATCAAGTTTGGCAGGATATTTCGGGCATGAAAGATTGTGATAAGAAGTTTGCAGACAGAGCATCAGGCTACCTAAGTTTGAAGAGTCTCATCACTAGATTTGTCCTTCTCCATTCCTATTGCAAATCTCCCAATCTCGAAGATCCTTCAAGGCTCACCATCAATAGTTCATCAATCTGACGGTTTTAGTGTCCCATGAAGCTCTTCAAAGAGGGCAAACTACACGTTGCCTGAATGAACACCTCCTCACTTTTTCTTGGATTTCCAATCCCTACTAACTATTTTTGTTCCATGATTAATTTGAAAGGTATTCTTCTTTAATAAGATAAACAGAAGAAAATTAAAGCTGAATTCAGCTACTTCTATGTCTTCCATTATCCCAACTGCCTCAGGAAGGAGAGTGAACCCTTCTTAGGTCCTTTAGTTTTCTTCAACAGAACTTAAACACCATATTGATTGTCCTTGGTACTGATTTTTGGCCTGAGTTCATTCTGGTTTTTAGTGTTTTGATATAATTCTTATAGGACTATATTAATTTCTTTTGCATTTATGCTCAATTACTTGATCTTGACTCCAACTTCTTCACCTGCCTTTTTAAAGTCTTAGTTTGTCAGTGAGTTTCGTGCACACCCACATCTGTCTCTTTAGACAGTTCCCCTTTTTCTTCTTCATAAGAATTTTTTGTACCACTCTCAGAAAGAAGAAAATTTCATTCATTAAGTTCACTCAACAAATTTTTATGGAGCATCTACCTCACACAAGGTGCTGAGCAGGAACAGACAAGTTCTGTACTGGAAAGTAATAAAGGAAAATACTTCTATTTAAGATATTTTAATTGAGATTTTTCACTGATTAACCTCCTAATTAGCTCAAATTAATGATGTTTAATTATATCCAATTTTTAAATTTTGTTCTGAATTCCATTTATCATACATATCTCCAAAGTATTGTGAACTTACATTTGATATGAAAGGCCAAGAAATTTTTCTGATTTCCTTTCCCTTTTCCTTTCCTATCTGCTCTCCTTTCCTTTCCTCTTTTCTTTTTAAATCTCTCTGAGGTCCAGAAGTCTTGTTTATGGCCTCTCCTTCATATATACTACCTCCTCTTACCTAATAGATGCTACCCCTCTACTCAGCCCCATGACTTTTCCAGAAACTTCTATGTAGTCCCTCACTGGTTAATTCCTACCCATGACATCAGAGATAGGAACTGGTCAGAAATACCTGAACAAGAACCTGCCTCTTTCCTATAAAACCCAAGGTCATTGCCTGGATCATCAAGGTGTCCTGGTATAGAGGAAGTGGGATCCCAGCTATCTCACATATTGATTAGGAGGGACAAAAAAACTAATGAAGCTATATGTGTCAAATCTTTGCAAAACCACAACTGATCCCCTTTCTTCTACATCCATGGCCTGAAGACCATCACACCCAAGATCTAACCAGCTTCTTAGTTGTATCACTTCCATGTTGCTGCTCTCCATAACTTGGTCTTACCCTCAGGTGTTTCATTTTAGACCTTTGACCGTTGTGGGAATTAAAACATAACAAAGGCCTACTGCCTTAGACACGACTGAATTATTTTTAAATCTTCAGTCCAAAAAGGTGTTATAATTGCTAATTTTGAGGAGCTGACAACCTCAGACAAACCTCCTTGTAAAACTCTTTGACCTTGCTGGGATTCTGCCTTTTCATCACACTCACATTGTGTCAAATGCAGTGCACGCTGTTACCAAAAAGGGCTTCTCTCTGTTCTCTCTGGCACCTGATCACCTCCCAAACTTTCTCCTTCTCTCAACATATAAATCCTGCTCTGCCAACCGCCTTGCAGGAATAGCTGGTGTTACAGATACATACCGGACTCTAATACATATTGCGTAGAGGAAGGAGCAATTAGGTCTCCTTTGAGAAGATGAGACGGAAATGTCTGCTTACATATTTAAAAAAAATTACTGACCATCCTGGGACCCAAAGGCTGAATTCAAGGCTCAGGAGCATCAATCTGATTTATGATGCTCCCTGGGAGTACTCAAAGTTCATAAAGCAAAGAGTGGATTGTAATCATCCATGCCTTGCTATTTCTTCATTAGTTACATATATAAAGGGGAAAACATTTTTCATTCAGTCAGTAATGCAACTATAATTCAATATGAGTTATTAACATACAAAAGTGGTAGTCTTTTAACTGTTTCAGCATATTCTGAATAAGACAATCATATTTATCAAGTTATGGGAGTTGATTCATTTCTTATTTTTAACTTATCTATTAAGATAGCAGTGGAGGCAATTCAAAAGTTCATTTTTAAAGAACTTGCTTAGTAGACTAACAAGAAATACTACCTAGCTTCCTGCTGTCTGATTTGGATGTGGGTAGCAAAAACACTTGCTCTCTCTGTGTTACCAGATTATTTATAAGGGTTTCAGTAATGAATACCCAGCTTGGTGCTTTATTTCTATGTCATAGCCTTTTTAAAAAGACTAGCAGTGCCCCCTCTCTACATTCCATTCTCCACATACCCACACCTATCTCTCTCTCTCACACACACACACACACACACACACACACACACACACACACACACACATCATTCTACAAATAAACCCAACTTGATTCTTTATTTCTATTAAGCCACCCTATTCAAAGGAATAACGTTATCCTCCTTTACATTCTCCTCTCCCCCCAACACACAAATACACAAATAAAAATGTGTTTCTTCATTTTAGGACACATTGGAGCAGGGAGAAAACATAGCACACTCATGCATGGAAGGCTTTGAATGTTTCACATTGAAGGATGAAGGGAGAGTGTAGAATATTGAAGAAAAATTTTTTTTCTCCTTCCACACTTTTCTGCTGTGTCCAACTCTTCATGAACCTATTTGGGGTTTTCTTGGCAAAGATGCTAGAGTGGTTGCTATTTCCTTCTCCAGCTCATTTTACAGATGAGGAAACTGAGGCAAAGAGTTAAGTGACTTGTTTGGGGTCACATAGCTAGGAAGTGTCTGAGGCCAGATTTGAACTCAGATCTTCCCAGTGCTCTGTCCTCTGCTCTACCTTCATGAATATACAAATATACTATATTGTAATATGGCTTATTGTGCATGTATTCTTCCTAGCATATACCATGCCCTGGGCTTAGGAAGAGGTGCTAATATACTGAAACATGGAAATTCTGCAATAGCACTTCCACTTAATGGCAGTACAATATAGTTGGGGGTAGTGGTGGTAAATTGTTCTTTTTTTTTTTTCAGTACTCTGTCTTTCATTGTATAAAAAGCTCATTTTCCTTCTTGGAAAGGTTGACTACAAAGATGTCCAAATGATTTCCTAGAACTAGCCAGGTATAAGATAAATTCAGGATCAGAGATGGTGGGGCTGGAAGGAGTTTATTGAAAGTTCCCAACATTATAGTTGTGAAAAGATGAATCAAGGCCATTTTTCCAAATGGTATTTTATAATATGATTGATATCATATATTAAATCCTGCCCATCAACAGAATCTTAGAATTAGAAATAACCTTAGAGTTCATCTAATAAATGTGAGTTGAAATGAAGGTAGCCCCTCCTCAGCATAACTAGCAGGTGGTCCATCCATCTAGCTTGGAGGTTTACTAACTTTTAAGTGAACTCATTCCATTGTTAGGTACCTTGAATGGTTAGGAAATTCTTCCCCATATTAAGTTAAAAGTTTATTTCTCTGTAACTTCAATCCATTGTTCCTATTGTGACCTATTGGTTGAAATAGAAAAGATCTATTTCTGCATCCATATAATTGCCCTTCAGATAATTTTTAAATTTTGCCCCCTCTTAGCCTTCTCTTCTCCAGGTTGGGTGTTATCAGATATTGCATCCATTCATCAAATGCATGATTTCCAAAGCCTTATTACTTGGATTTCTTCTAAGTTGCTCATTCTAGTTTGGAAATACTGCTCTCAAAACATGGTGACCCAAATATGCAAAAGTCTAGATATAATTTTATCAGCACAGAATGCAGTTGGTAGTATTCTTTTCCATGGTAAGAGAATCACAGAGTTGGAAGGGACTAATCCAAATTGTATCTGTAACTAGAATCTTCTCTCCAACATCAACAATATACCCCCATATATATTATATGTGTTCTAGATATACAAATATAGATATATATAATATACACAAATGCATATAGTACATATAAATATGCAAATATAATATATATCTATATGTTATATATGTGTATATTTGAGATTAGTTCCTAGACCTATTATTTTGGAGTTTCGATATGTAATTCTGAATTGTGAACCTTAGGTTTGGCATAGATTGGCATTAAAAATATAACTAAATAAAATTTGTTCCTATATGATGATTAGAATGTGGGCTCCTTGACAAGATTTTTTTATAATATTCTCAGCATCAAGAAGAGTGCCTCAGTTTCCTTATATGTAAAATGTTGCTATTTTCGATCATTTTTCAGTTGTATCCAACTTTTCATGACCCCATTTGGGGTTTTCTTGGCAAAGGTACTGAAGTGTCTTGCCATTTCCTTCTACAACTCATTTTACAGATGGGGAAACTGAGGCCAACAGGGTTAAGTGACTTGCCCAGGGTCCCCCAGTTAGTAAGTGTCTGAGGCCAGATTTGAACTCAGGAAGATGAGTCTTCCTGGCTCTAGGCCTGGCACTCTATCCACTATACCACCTAGCTTCCATTTATGTAAAAACAGCTAGTGTATATTTCCATAATGTCTTAAGGTTTCAAAAGTATTTCATATGTATTATCTCATTTGATCCTCACAACAACCATGAGTTAGGTACTATTTTTATCCCCATTTTATAAATGAGGAAACCGAGGTTACCTTATATTAAATGACTTCCCCAGGGTAATTTAGCTAGTGTCTCAAGGAGTAATGGAACTTGGATTTTCCTGACTCCTTCTGTAGCCCTCCACTATGACACCTAGGTATTGCACTAGATGGCTTCTGAGTCCTTAACAACTTTGGATCAATGATCCTATGATATGGTAGACGCTGAATAAATATTTGTCCATTTGAGTCAAATTAATAAATATTGGATGTGCTGCACACAAAAGGCTCTAAACTTAACATCTGCTTTCACTTGCCATTTTAGATGATCCACCTCAAGTTCACATTTGCCGACTTTGGAATTCTCCATTGGGGATATGATGGTTACTGTGAACCAGTTCCCACACTATGAATAATATAGCTTGAAAAGGAGTCACAATTATCTTACAGTAGACATGGATAGGCCTGGAATTAGGGATACTCCTTCCTGAGTTCAAATCTGGCCTCAGATATTTACTAGCTGTGTGACCCTGGGCAAGTCACTTAACCCTGTTTGCCTCAGTTTCCTCATCTGTAAAATGAACTGAAGAAAGAAATGACAAACCACTCCAGTATCTTTGCCAAGAAAACCACAAATGGGGTCATGGAGAGTCAGACACGACTGAAAAACAACTTAATAATAACAACAGACTTAAAGCAGCATAGCAGAGACAACACTGGAGAGGGAGACCCAAAATCTAAGCCCAAACTCCAGCACAGCCAATAGCCAAGTGCACTTGGCAAGTGGCTTCAACTCTCCAGGACTCAGGCTTGTCACCTATAAACATGAGGTGACTGGACTAGATTATCTCTTAGTTCCATTCAGGTTCCCACATGCTAGAATTCTATTATTGGATACTCTCTAGGGACCTTTCTGACTCTAACAGTATTTGAGTCTAGGAAAATGTTTTATAGCAACAATCACAATGGGAACCCCTCGGAAAATAAACCATGCTCTCGTATAGAAGTGCTCTCAAGGATGCTGCAGAGAAATTAGCTACTCTGTATTTTTCACAAAAGCTCCGCTCTGCAATTGCTTACTGTGCGCATGGGAAAATATACAGTTCCCTTCTGAGATATCTTACCCATTTCCTGTGCCCCACACAACCACAAAAGCAAACAGCCTGCCTTGTCTAGAATTTAATGGCGTTTAATATGAGCTCATGCCACTTTTTACAACATCAACTAGGATACTCATCTGCCTGCGTCTCTAAGTACAAACAAAACACAACAGCAAATGAAATTCTCCCCGGTGCCCCTTAAAGCTGTGACTTAGGACAAAGGGATCAGCTTGGGAATAGTTCAGTTGTCTACAAAACATTTGCAGCATCCTGCTCATGGTGGCTTCTTCTCATATCATTCACATCAGAAACACAACACAGACTTCAGGCATGGCATTTCTACAATAAGCTTTATGGCTCTAATGGGAACAGTGTCACTGCTGGAAAGTGGAAAAGCAGAGTACTTCTTGTACCGTCGTGAATAGTATTTGGAACTTGTGCAAAGCCCCAGAAGCTCCCCAGACACATGGAATTGTGACACTGAGTCCACTTCCAGGCTATTTGATCAGTTTGCCAATTTTCCGTTGCTAAGGAAAATGCAATGCTCAAATCGGCCATATTCACTTGGTGCACTTTGAGATCATTTCTGGGCTTGAAATTTTGGGGAGCTGGATGTACTTTTGTTTTGATCATCTGAGATAGTGTAGTTAAAGTACTTTGTAAACTTTAAGGCATTTAAAGCACAGCATAAAAATCAGTTAATATTGTTGACTAGCAAGACTTGGTAACAAAGCCTGGCTAGATAAAAGGAATATATACACGTATGTATACGCACAGTCGGTCAACAAGCATTTACTCAGTATTTACTGTGTGAAGTACTGTGCTAAATTCTGGGAATAAAAGTACAAACATAAAGAAAGATAGCCCCTTCCCTCAAAGAGTTTATATTCTGAGAGAAGGCAACATAAGTAAGCTGAAAAAGTGGGACAGTTGGGTGGTGGGGGCAGGGGAGGAGAGAAAAAGGTACCCAGTCAGGGGCAAGGCAGAGAAAGACATGGCTGATCTGAGCACCCTACTTAAATAAAGGTTGTGCCAGGAGCATTCAATCAGAGGGATAGGCTGCAGGGGCAGCAGGTGCTTCCAATGTGTGAATTCCAGAAATGGAGAGAGCTTCCAGGATGAAAAGGTTTCTAGGGCATGGGAGAAAAAGTCAGGAATGTAACCTGGAAAGGAATGAGGGGACTCTCCACACACACACACACACACACACACACACACACAAATGGCAATGGAAAGGCTCATGATGAGCTACAACACAAATGAATCACATCAGAAAAGCACTGTAAAGGATGTCATCACAGAGATGGCTGGAGGGAAAAAAAGGTGTTGGTCAGGTAGTAAGAGCAAGGGATAGTCCTTTCATCTTGTGTTTCTTTTTTTTATCAAACACAGTGCCTGGAATATATTGTGCTAGTTACATATTGGATCCTCAAAAATAATTATTGATTTATTGTAGATACTTGAGAAGACAAACACTTATTTAACCAAAAGAAGTTAGGTACCATCCTACTTGAAAGGAGATGGGCTGAGTGCATCCTATCCAGTTCCAAGATTGTACATAAAGGGTAGAGAAACTATCCCAAGGGATTCTTTATTTATTGTAACCTCTCTCACTAGCTCTTTCTCTGTGTGTCTCTTTCTCTGATTCTGTTACTTTTTTTCCAGCTGCTAAATCGAGTGGGGCAGACAACACTGCATCTCATCATGGTAATCTTTGTTTAATATGAGATGAGTGTTACATTACTCATTGCTTTGAGTTCTCTTTGATCCACGAACATTTGTTTCTTTTATCCTCATGTAGTGCATACATTAATGCACTAAATATTTCTTGGTCTTGCTGCCTTTTACATGTCAGTGATTATTTATTTGAAGAAGCAGATGGAAATCTTATTTGATTACAAAATAATTAGTATTTGGTTGGCCTGAGCTTATTTATGCTTTTGATATTGACAATTATGCCAAAGGAGCATTGCTAAAATTATGTGTTGTCTCTTAAAGCAAACAGAGTGTGACGGTCTTCAATTTGCCTAATTTTTTTTGGTTTGATCACTTGGTTTCCTAAAGATATTTGAAGATAGAGGGAACAGAAGAATAGATATTTGAGTTAAAAAGTGTAAAATAAATGCCATCTGTATAAAACACTGGAAAGGTGTGGTCAACATCATTTAAAATAAGTTTAAGAAAAAAGAAGGTTTTGAGGGAAATGTATGAATTTAAAATGAGGGAAAAGAACTTTATAAATTCTTTGGTATCCTGGAAACCCACATGGTGATGCAGGAATCAGTGTCTTCCTTACTTCCCTGGATCACCTGTGTCTGTGTTTAGTAAATCTGGGAACTTCCTAAATTCTAGGGCACCACTCAGACTCCTAAAAAGCTGTATTAGTTTTCTGCCTGGATTAATTTTAAATGTGTTGCATAGGAAGTTACTAAGTGAAGATATTTTCACTATCCACTATATACGATATATTCACTATTCACTATTTCTCACTTGTAGAAATCTACATTAATAAACTTTATCTAAAATATTATCCTTCACTAAATATTAGATACTTCACTAAAAATTATCCTTCACTAAATATCATTTAGAAACTCTCATTTTTGCACTAATCCTCTCATAAGTATTTCAAATACTTACCATAGAATCATAAGGCTTGGGAAAGGATCATAGAAGACAATTAGATCCATTCCGCCACACTTAGAAACTTATCCAAATACTTTTCCCTTGATGATGTGTTTATTACGTCTTTTTTAAAATGGCTTTTTAATATCACTTTCAAAGGATTATTATTTCTAATGTATCTATGAAAGAAGTAATTTGACTGGAATGACTAGTCACAAATCCATTAAAACAACTCAATCAAACAATCAAGAATCTATTAAGAGCCTAATAATGTGCCATGCCTTGTACTAGGCAGTGGCAATAGAAAGACAAAAGGGAACTAACTAGTGCCTGTCCTCCAGGAGCTTTCATTCTAAAGGATCAGAGGATGGTACATTTACAAGTATGCAAATAAAAGGTACAAAATAAATACAAAATTATTTGAGGAAGAAGCTTACTATTAGTAGCTGAAGGATGAGGAAAAGTTTTATGTAGAAGGTGATACTTGAGCTGAGACGTAAAGAGAGAGTGCATATCATGCATGGGGGAGATGAATGATTCAAAGACACTGAGATAGGAGATGCACTGTAGTATGTAAAGAACAGAAAATGGGCCAGTGGGGCTGGATTATAGAGAATGTGGAAGAGAATAATGGGCAAGGAAACTAGAAAAGATAAGGTGGAATCAGGTTGGGAAGAACTTTAAATGCCAAAAAGAAAGGTTGCTATTTGATCTCAGAGATAATAGAGAACCAGTAGAGTTCATTGGGTAGGAGGGTGATGTGGGCAGTGCCGTTCTTTAGGAAAATCCCTTTGACAGCTGGGTAGGGGATGGATTGAAGAGGAGAGAGATGAGGCATGGAGATCAAATAGGAGACTTTTGCAATAGGCCAGGTATAAAGTGATGAGGACCTGAGATAAAGGTGGCTATTTGAGTGTAGAGAACAGGTATGAGAGTTGTTGTGGAAAGAGAGGCAAGATTTTGCAATGGATTGGATATGACGTGTGAGAGTGATAAGTCAAGGATGACCCTGAGGTTGTGAACTCGGATGACTGAAAAGATGGTGGTGATCATTAGGGGAGCAAGCAATTCCTGTGGAGTAAGGACTCTGCCACCACTCACACCTAATTCTGACCCAGGCCCAGTTTCTCTAAAAGACCAAGACATCCTGAAGAGAGACATCAAGCAGCATGTGCCAAACAGATCAAATTACTCCCTGTCCTCAGACACTGGTGGAGATGCCCTAGCACTCAACAATAGAGACATTTGAAAGAGGGTAAAGTTTTGGGGGAATCTGTTTTGGAAATGTTTATTTTGAGATGCCTATGAGACATCCAGAAAACTTGACAACCATAAAGATGGTGGGGTGGTAGAGTGGAGAATCTAATAGACCTCAATCTTATTTGAGCCATGTAAAGGGACAATGAGAAGGAAGGAGGTCAGAGCTGAGCTGAAGACATCTTGGAAGGGCTTAAGAAAGGTAACTGTTAAATTTTCAGTGTAAACTTTCATTTACATTTCAGAAATAAGCAAATGCTACAAAATCAGTGGTTGGTTTACTGTTTCATTGCTTGTCTAGACTTAAGAAAGTAATTGAGAAAATGTTAATACTGTGGATTAAAATGAGAAGTGTGTCACTGATACATTTCCCCCCTTAAGAGCTGGTTGTGGAGCAGCTAGGTGGTACAGTGGATAGAGCACAGGCTCTGAATTCAGGAGGATCTGAGTTCAAATCTGGCTTCAGACACATAACACTTACTAGCTTGTTACCTGGGTAAGTCACTTAACCCCATTGCCTAGCCAAAAAAAAAAAAAAGGAACTATACTGTACAAAAGAGAAAGTCATCACTCCCTCCAAAAAAAAAAAAGAGTTGGTTGTTAAGCATTTTCCAGCAATGACAATGAACAAGAAACTAGATTTTGGCAAGGGAAGAGAAAGATTTAAAAGGGAGAGTAGATTTAGGGAAAGAGAAGTCATAAGGAAAACAAAAACAAAAACAAAAAACCCTCCTTCAATTAGGAAGGGCTGAGATGTAAAATGGATAATTTTTATTACAGTAAATTAAAAAGATTTTGCACAAGCAAGTAGGAAGGTTGGATTATATTATAGGAGGCAGAAAGAATGAGAATGTATTTGTGTTTGGTTTAGAGGAAGAGAGGTTGCGGAAAGAAAAGGGGAAGGGGAAAGGGAAGGAACAAGGATTTATTAATAGCACCTACTATGTGCCAGGCACTGTATTAAGCACTTTACAAATACTATCTCAGTTGATCCTCACAACAACCCCAGGAGGCAGGTGCTATTATTTTTCCCAGTTTACAGTTGAGGAAAGTGAGGCAGACAGAAATTAAATGACTTGCCCTAGGTTGCATAGTGTCTAAAGCTAGATTTGAACTCAAGTCTTCCTAACTCCAGGCTCAGTGCACTACCCATTATATCATCAAATTAATGATCACACTATTCTAAGTACAAATAACTAGCATTTACATCATTCCTCTTTTTTTTCTTTTAAACAATGGGATAGAGGAAATAGGCATAAGATTGTAATAGGATATGATGGCTAGAATGAACAACCTAATAGCCATAATAGTAAATGTCAATGGGATGAAATGACCCATAAATCAGAAAAGGCTGGCAAAAGAAAACATAAAGTCAAACCCCCAAATTAGTTGTTTACATTAAAATAAATATCTGTACAAAGTTAAAATTAGAAGTTGGAGTAGAACCTATTATGTCTTCACTGAATTGCTTTCCCTGCCCCAAAAGCATGGTGGCTATGATGACCAAGAGTCATAGGTTCAGAGAGTTAGAGCTAGAAAGAATCTTAAAGGTCATCAAGCTTAGCCCCCTGATTTTACAGATGAGGAAACTGAGTCTCACAGAGATTTAGTAATTTCCATAGTTTCACACATTTAGTATCTTAAGTAGGTCTTCCTGATAGCAGGAAGTATCCATTACACAATTTCTCCTCTAGAAGAGATAGCACAGTTTAAGAAAAGGAAACAATAAACATAGTTAGGTTAAGAGAAATAAATGGGAAAACTACAATTCTTTCAAAGTCACCATATCTTTTAATTTAACCATACTAATACTAGGGCAGCTAGGCGGCTCAGTAGATAAAAGTGCCAGGCTGAGTCAGGAAGACTTCACTTTCTGAGTTCAAATCTGGCCTCAGACACTTACTAGCTGTGTGACCCTGGGCAAGTCATTTAATCCTGTTTGCCTCAGTTTCCTCATTTGTAAAATGAGCTGGAGAAGGAAATAGTAAACTACTCCAGTATCTTTGCTAAGAAAACCCCAAATGGAGTCATGGAGAATTAGATATGACTGAAGAATGACTAAACTGAAGAAAATTCTAGGGATATAATACAAGGAGGTCAAATACAGAGGGAAAGATCCCATGTAGTCAAATCACTTGTCAATGGTTTTATGTTATAGGATCAGGTCCCTCAGGAAAGCTCCCCTAAGAAGATACCCAAGGAAGACACTTAGAGATAAGGATAAGGTTCTAGCTTCAGTATGCAGCTAGATCCTTACTGGTTGCCATTTGGTAGGTTCTGGCCAGAAAGTAAGACTATCTATACTGAGATCATTAACCTTTCTTTCTAGTCAGGTTCCTTCAGCCATCGTCAAGAGGAGCAACTCCTTTGGAATAAGGACTCTGCTACCAACAACACCAAATGCTGACCTAGGCAGTTGAACCAGTTTCACTAAAAGACCAAGACATCCTGAAAACAGACAGGAGGTAGCAAGTGCCAGCCAGATCAAATTACTTCCTGTCCTCAGACCTTGGTGAAGACACCCTAGGACACGGCACAGAAGACACAATAAACCCAAAGATCTAAGCTTTTGGAGCAAGAACTCACCATTTGACAAAAATTGCTGGGAAAACTGGAAAGCAGTTTGGAAAAAACTAGGCACAGGCCAACATCTCACATTGTATATCAAGATAAGGTCAAAATGGATAAATGATTTAGATGTAAAGGGTGATATAAGCAAATTAGGAGAGAATGGAAAAATGTACCTGTCAGATATATAGATAAAGGAAGAGTTTATGACCAAACAAGAAATAGAGAGGATCACAGGAAGTAAAATGGATAATTTTGATTCAATGCAGTTAAAATTAGAAGGAAAATAGGTAACTGGGCAAAAAAAAATCTTTGTAGCAAGTTTTACTGATAGGAGTCTCATTTCCAAGGCACATAAGGAATTGATTCAAATCTACAAGAAAAAAAAAGCCAGTCCCCAGTTGAAAAATGTTTAAAGGATAAGAACAGACAGTTTTCTAAGGAAGAAATCCAAGCTGGAAAATCATCATATGAAAAAAGTTATTCCAAATTAATAAATATAGAAATGCAAATTAAAGCAATTCTGAGGTTCCACTTCACACCCATCATATTGGCAAAGTTGATAAAAGGAAAATTACAAATATTGGAGGGGCTGTAGTGAGGCACATTGATGCCCTGTTGTTGGAACTGTGAAATTGCTCCAGTTATTCTGAAAATCGGTTTGAAACTATGCCCGATAAGTTACTAAACTGTGCATACCCATTAACCCAGTGATACTATTACTAGACCAAAGAGAACAAAAAAAATATGTATAGCGACTCTCTTTGTCGTAGCTAGCAAAGAACTGAAAGGCAAGGGTGCCAATCAATTGGCGATGGCTAAACATAGTATGGTATGTGAATGGGATGGATTATTTTCATATTGCAAGAAGTGATGGTTTCAGTGAAAACTGGGAAGACTTAAATGAACTGATGTAAGGTGAAGTGAGCAGAATGAACGGAACAATTTATATAATAACAGCATTGCAAAGACAAACAACTTTGGCAGCTTTAAGTACTTTGATCTACACAATGATCAATTATGATTCCTGAGGGCTAATGATAAAGCAAGCTACCTACCTTCTCCTGACATAAAACTGAAGGACTCAGGGTGTATATGTATGCATGTATGCAAATACATGCACGTATATGTATATATGTATATATGCAAATACATATATATGATACAGTCAAAATTGGAATTTTTTTTGCTTTACCATGAATTAAGAAATCAAGAGTTTTGTTTGTCTTTTCTTTTTGTCTCTTTGCAATTTCCAAGCATCACTTTTAATTAGATCTTCTAGGGTCAAGGCATAATTGATCAATCAATCAATAAACATTTATCAAGTCCCTACTATGTGCCAAGTATTGTACTAAGTGCTGGGGATAGAAAAGAGGAAAAAGACAGCCCCTGTCCTCAAGGAGCTTGCAATCTAATGAGAGAGACAACATGCAAACAAATACATATATAGTAAGCTATATACAGCATAAATAGGAAAGAATTAACAGAGGAAAGGTACTAATAAAAATCAAGAGGGGTTGGAGAAGGCTTTTGGTAAAAGATGGGATTTTAGGGGCAGTTAGGTGGCACAGAGTATAGAGCACTGGCCCTGAAGTCAGGACGACCTGAGTTCAAATCTGGCCTCAGACCAAATACTTGACACTTACTAGCTATGTGACCTGGGCAAGTCACTTAACTCCAATTGCCTTAACAAAAAAAAAAAAAAAAATGGGATTTTTATTGGGACTTAAAGGAAGCTAGGGAGGCTGGTAGGTGGAGCTGAAGAGGGAAATGTTCCTCCACAATATAGCCCTTCAGATACTTGAAGACAGTAATCATGTTCCCTTTGTGTTTTTTTCCTTCTCTAGGCAAAAACATTACCAGTTGCTTCAGTTGATACTCATCAAGTCTTCATAACTCCCACCCGATTAACTGAGAATGAGCATTCTTATCTTTAAAGCACTATAGAGGCCCTACAAAGTACTGAGGTAAGAATTTTATTTGTCTCCCCTCTCCTTCCCACTCCAACACAATAACCCACATAGTACAGATGGATAAACTAGTAGGTATAATTTCTTGGAACTGGAAGAAGAAAAGCAAGTGAGGGAAAGTAATAGGTAGTAGCAGTTTTTTTCTGTAATAGAAAATAATAAAATTAATCTCATAATGATACTATAATGAGAAGAAAAAGATCTAGCTACTAGACAAGATATGCCAGAACACAGGATAATAATATGAACTAATTCTCCATTAGAATATGAATATTATTATTATTAGATATGAATAATGGATGAATTCTCCTGTCATCTGTACTCATCCTAAAAGGAAGATTGAGATAACACCCTTTTCAAAACTTTTATATTTATGTCAAAGGCCTGTAATTCCATCACTGTGGGAAAAATATTTTCCCTCCACCACCATTCACCGATGCAGATTGCAGCCTATCCACAACTTATCAGCTTAGAGAAATTTAGAGATATATGTCTTACCTTTGCTGCTAACACCAGTTCCTTATGCTTACGAATTAAATCTTCATTTTCTGACAGTGATGAACCTAGGTGCTGCTTCTGTAAATCTTTTATGGTTTTCTGAAACCAACAGGTTACCTAGAGGAGAAATAACACAAAAACCCAAAAAAAGATTACATTACAAAGGAGCAGAGCAAGAAGGTAAGATTTTAGAAACCTTTCAAAATTTTCCAAACTAATCCAATCTCTATTTTAAACTTATCTCATGCATCAGTATCAGCAGGTTTTTATTTGTCTTCATATAAAACACCACCTGCTCAGGTGAAGGGGGAAAAATCCAGAAAAGTATGAAAATGATTTATCAATACAGTAGATGACACGCCATGAAGAAAACAACCCCATCTCAGCTTTAACAAGGAAGGACTAAAATATGTTCCCAAGCAGTATATAAATCATACATTCTTTTAAAACAAAGGCATCTGTAAAATTATATTCTTTTTTCACATATGAAATGATGAATCTGAGCAGCTTCGCAGATACCTATGACAGTATTAAATAGCACTGTGTAGAAAAATCTTTTCTACTATAAAAAGCCAATGCAAGACTATTGGGTTTCTTGCATTTCCTGGGAAATCTACACCCAGAAAATAAATGGAGTGGTTTGAAAAATTCCACTTATATTATAAATGATAGAAAGAATGATTCACTCATTTCAACTTGATATAAACAATAGGACATATCATGTGTAGAGTTTAAGCAAAACAGATGATAGAGAACTCCAAAGGAAGCTATAGCTCTTTAAATGAGGCCACAATGTGGCATGCGTGGATCTTGTGAGATTATTATTAACTAATCGCCTATAGAAACGACTATTCTAGCCATGCAACAACCTAATCTCAATTCAGAAGAATATGAGAATTATCTAGCCTCACTCTATTTTCTGATCACTCTGCATGGTTTGGGCAACCTTCAATTATCAAAGGAAATCATAGAATTAAAGCATGTTAGAGGTTAGAAATCTTAGAGATCATCCTATATCTTTGTCACCAAGAGCAGATACAGGTTATATCTTGAACCCTTATGGTCCATGGAGAGTAGACCGTAGACTTTCCTTTAAGGAGGTGTAGGAAGTATAGTTGGCCTAGAGGGAAACTAGTTTGTTTTTGTACTCCTCCATAAAGATAAACATTATGTGCACAAAATAAAGTTGGGTAAATTCACAGCTAAAGTCTCTCTTCTTACTTTGGATCCCTGTGACTCAGTTTTCATATCTGCAAAATGAGAAGGTTGTCCAAGATGACCTATACGATTTCTTTTAGCTCTAAACCTATGACCCTATGAGTCCCAGGCTAATTTATTTATTTATTTGGCAACAAGCTAATGAGTGATGAGTTACTAGGGTCTGTCTGAAATCTCAGTCTTGTACTCTCAGTACAAGATAGTTTATCCAGCATTCTCCAACCAGAAATCTCTGTTGACCAGAATTTCTGCCAAATCTATTCCAACCTAATGAGAACCCCCTCTATGACATTCCCCAAAAGTGGTCATCACATCTTTCCTTGAAGACCTCTAGTGAAGAGAATGCATGACCTCCTGAGGTAGCCTCTTTGACTTTTGGTTAGCTCACATTGTGAGGAGATGTTTTCTTTATAGTAAGTCTAAACTTGCCACTTTGAAGCATTCATCCACTGCTGGTAATTATATCTTTGGGGGTTCAGCAGAACAAGTCTATTCCTGTAGCTAGATAGTATCTTGAGTGCAGGACTTGGAGTCAGGGAGACATAAATTCAAATCCTGCCTCAGACACTAGCTATATGACCCTAGGTGAGTTACTTAACCTATGTCTCAGTTTTCTCATCTGTAAAATGGGGGACAATGATCACACAAAGTTGTGGTGAGGATCAAATGAGTTAACAAGTGTAAAGTACTCTGTGAACCTTAAAGTTCTATAGAAATGCTATTTTTACTTTACTATTTCACATGACAGCCTTTCAAATATTTGAAGGTATTGAACATGTCCTTCCCTAAGTGTTTCCTTTTTCAGGCTAAGTATCCCATTTACTATGCAACCGATGGACATAACTGATGATACTAAAAATGATCTTCAATTATCACAAAACCTTTAAGCACCTCCTCAGGATCAGAGGATGACTAGAGGTTATTTAACTTAATTTCTCCTGATAGTTAAGAAAAGTGAGGCCTAGGGAGGTTAAGGAGGAAAGCAGGTTAAGGAGCTTAAATTCTCTCCTCCCATGCTGGATAAGAGAGTTTACTGGAGTAGTATTGAAGATACCGATTCTAATTTTAATTTCTTGAGAAATAAAAACACTTCACAGGGTATTACCATTTAAACAACTTGGTATATATAATGTACATTAAGTTGAAGTCATTGAGATTTTCTTTCTATCAACAGATATAAAAGGTATTCATTAATTTCTCCAATTTTAATAATAGAAAAAAGCCCTTTATCACAAAGAAACATGCCATGAACCCATTTAAAAATCACAAACGGGAATTATTGAAGAGGCTGGATAAAAGCAAAGAAGCTCATTAATTTAATTAAATTTCAATACAATGGCAAAGGGTTAATGAGGCCTTAAAGTATGTTCTTTTTTTCCCCCTGTACAATAAAACCAAATTTTTACCAATGCTAAAATAAAGGGACTTTACATAAAATATATTGTTAGTAGCTCCATATGTTTCTCTGGTGCATGGTTGGTTGGTTTTCTTTTTTTCTTTTAATCACAAGAGAGTTTCAAATATCCAGGAAAAAAAAAAAACCCAGCACTATTTTTGTACTATACACATGATGGAGAGAAATAGGGCAAGTCTTCATGTATCCTTAAGAGACTTGCTGAGTTGGTTCAACCTTAAAAATACTGGTGCTCAAGTAGGCAATAATTTAAGATTGCTTGGGAATATATTCTCCCCCCAAAACAAGGGTGAGTATAACTTTAAATTCTCCTTTATCCTGGTCTCTATAGCAAACCCACTTCAGCAATGGTACAATTCTTCCTAGAAGCAGGACCAAAATCTATATGTGCTTTACCACACTACAAGATACTTCAAGGTTTCTCCTAATGGTTAGGGTGTTTGTATTCACCAAACCCCAGATGAATGCATGTAGCCAGATTGAGAATATTCTTTTTTGTAGAGCCTTATTTTCTTAATGCAGAGTATATTTTCTTCACTTAAGATTGGCACTGACCCAGAAAAATCTACACTGAATGTCACAATCAGGGTTTGACTATCCGTACAGTGTGATCAGGGCAAATCCTCGTCAAACCAGATCACTAAGCAGCGCTCCTAGAGGCAACAGACCATTTTTTTCTCTATGTTTTGCAAACTCTCCCTGCTTTCCATAATTCCCTGATTTCCATTTTGGTTGGTCCAAGGGTGGGGAACCTAGAGCCTCGAGGTCGCATGTGGCTCTTTAGATCCTCAAGTGCAGCCCTTTGACTGAATCCAAACTTCACAAACCCCTGCCTCGTCCAACAATTTTACCACTATTTCAGTTCATGTACTCTTTTCTGTTCTCATCTTTTAGATAAAGGAGAATCAAGGCTACAATCTTGTGAATTTCAAAAGGTCAAGCATGCAAGACCTCAGCAGATGTGGGACTAGAGTTTATGCCAGGATTTGAAGCCAGCCAGTCTAGCTCTGAGGCCCTAAGAAGGGACTGAGCTAAATCAAGGGCTCACCTAATAAGAAAATCCAAAGCCTACTTTCCACAGACCATAAGAATTCAAGGTATAACCTCCATTTGCCCTTGGTGACAAAGATATAGGATGTCTTTAGGATTTCTTCCACTTCTAACTTGCTTTGATTCTCTGTTTTACTTTGATGACTGAAGGTTGCCCAAGCAATTCAAAGTGATTGGAAAACAGAGTGAAGCCAGATGATTCCCACACTCTTTCTCCTGAATTGAGATTGGGTTGCTGCATGACTAGGATAGCCATTTGTGTGGGTGATTAGTTAATAATAACATCACAGGACCCATGCATGCCATGTCACATCCTTATTTAAAGAGCCATAACTTCTTTTATAGTTTTCCACCATTTGTGATCTTGTTGGTGAAGAGGGCTCAGGGTTGTTGAAAATTCCTTAACAGAGACAGTGAATACAGTGACTGAGATGGAAAGAAAAATGAATTTGAACAGGTGGTCCTAATCCCTTAAGGGTTTGAATACACTGAACTAACAAACCTTGATATTAGATGAGTGAGTCAATGGCTTGGCATTCTAAGAATATTCCAATTCCTGCTGACCACATATGGCCCCTGTTCTAGTGCAGTAAAGTGAGTACAAGAGGCAACTGTGATATTTTGGGGAAAGTGCTTAACTTGAAGTCAAGAGGCCTGGGTTTGAATCCTAGTTCTGGGACCAGCACTGTGTCCACTTCACTTCTCTTTCCTCATCTCTAGAAATTGGTCCTCTTTGAGAGTGAAGGATGAACAACAACAGAAATGGTGCATTGATCCTAAGATGCTTACTGCCACAAAACACCATTAAAAAGAAACAAAAGAAACATTATCTTCCCAGTAGTCCTATACGGTTGTGAATCATGGAACATCATGTTTGAAGAAAAATCAAAAGTTCAGGTCAATGGCAAAATGTATGCTGGGTGTAAGTTGGCTACAGCACATTGTCACCAATAATTTGCACATAGGTAGGTATATAAAAGAGACATAAAGGAAGTCATGCATATTCTAAAGAAGAAGTCATTTCATGATAGAATAATAGGATCAAAAATGTGGAGCAGGAAGGGTTGCCAGAGGTCATCTAGTCCAACTCCTTCAATTTCCAGTGCTTATCATAGTGTTTGGCACATAGTAGGTGCTTAACAAATATTCATTGATTGATAACAGATGACAAAAACCAAAACTGTAAGAGAAAAAATTACTTTAATGGTCATATGGATAGTAAGAGCACAATGAGTATTCAAACTCAGGTCCTCTGACTTTGAATCCAGTGCTCTTTCTACTCTACTATCCTGTAGCAAGAACAAGAGATAAAAGATATACAGTCCAACACCTATGCAGGTACCCTCAGGATATTAAAATAAACAGAAGATTTATGGAAAGATATGGGAGATCAACAATCATGTGAAAATATACCCCAAATCACTAATAATTAGAGAAATTCATATTAAAGAAGCTCTGAAGCTCCACCTCAGAGATGACAAAAGAGGAAAATGATAAATGTTGGAGGAGGTGCAGAAAAACAGGTACCCTAACATACTGTTGGTAGAACTGTGGATTGGCTCAGACTTCTAGAAAGCAGTTTGGAACTGAACACAAAAAGAAGTTACTGAACTGTGCATATTCTTTAAACCTGAAATACCATTACTAAGTCTATACCTCAAAGAGTTCAAAGGAATAGGAAAAGGATCCATAGGTACAAAAATGTTTATAGCAACTCTTTTCAGAGAAGCAAAATACTGGAAGCTAAGGGGGTACCCATCAAGTGGTGAATGGCTGAACAAATTATGGTATATGAATGGAATGGAATACTACTGTGCCATAAGGAATGATGAAATTGGACAGTTTCACACCAAACTGGAAAGAGCTCTGTGTATTGATCAGAGTGAAATGAGCAGAAGAAGAAGAACAATTTATACAATGATAAGATAGCATGATAAGTATAAATAACTTTGAAAGAATAGAACTTGAATCATTGCAATGACAGCAAAATTACAGAAAACCAAAGACAAAACATACTATTCTCCTCCTGCCAGAGAGGTGATGGACTTGAGATCCAGAAACAAATCATTTTGGATGTGGCCAATATGGGAATTTGTTTTGCTTTACTAGGTATATTTGTTATGATGGTTTTCTTTTTTCTTTCTTTTTTCTTTTTTTTTTATTGTTTACTGTTCAATACGGGCAGGGAGGAAGAGGTGAAAGAAAAAAATTACTATTAATTGGGAAAATTGATAAAATTAAACTGAGAAAGATGGGGATGAGAATTAGACAGAATTTGTTTTAGAATTCCTTTTTTCTTTAAAGACTCCACTCAACAGCCATCTTCTACATGAAGCCTTTCCTGATTTCCCCTCCAATGCTCTCCCTCCCCAAACTACCACAAACTATATTTATTTTTATATTCTAAATATGCTTCCTTTTTCCTTAGCATTTCCATATCTTGTTCTCATCTAGAAGGTTTCTGAGGGGGAAATGTTTGTGTAGCTTCAAGGGATGAAGGTAAAAAGGAATTGTATAAGGGCTTTGGAGCACTATCAGGACTTTTGAAAACAAACAGTTTGGGGCAGCTAGGTGGTGCAGTGGATACAGCACCGACCCTAAAGTCAGGAGGACCTGAGTTCAAATCTGGCCTCAAACACTTGACATGTACTAGCTGTGTGACCTTGGGCAAGTCACTTAACCCCATTGCCTCACCAAAAAAAAAAAGAAAGAAAGGAAAGAAAACAAAAGGCTTGACAGTTTTATGGTATCACTCCACAGCAGTACATCAGAGAAATCCAGCATGGATGGTGTGGTATGTCAGGTAGGGGAACCCTCTGGCCCCTTTCCCCCGAGAACAAATCTATTGCCCTCTGATCTCCTGCCTGGGAGTCATCTTCTACCCAACCTCAGTGGCACATACCACCCTGCTCATTTTCCTTTTCCACCTCTTGCTTTGGAAATTATAATTAGATCAATAGTACATCCTTTAAGAGAGAGAGAGAAAGAGAGAGAGAGAGAGAGAGAGAGAGAGAGAGAGAGAGAGTTTCAATAGACTCTTCTCCAGTATTGTTCTATTCACCATTCCTGTGACTTCCCAGAAAAAAGACCCTTCTCTTACCACCACTCCCCTATATGGGGTGTCTTCCTCTATTAGAATCTAAGCTTCTGGAGGATAGGGATTGTCTTGATATTGTATGTGTGTCTCCAGTACTTGGTAATACAATGCCTGGCACATAGTAGGTGCTTAATAAATTCTTGACTGATTGATTGAAACGTATGAAGACATTTAATTCTCCACCAAACAAAGGAAGAAACCCATCCTGATGGAGTCACAGAAGGACATATTGGCTAGAATTTATATGACCCTGAGTAAGTCTGGTAACCTCTCCCAGCCTCAATTTCCTCATCTGTAAAATGGGAACAACAATAACTGTAACACTTATATACATAATAACTGGAACACAGTAACTGTAACAATAACTGTAACAGCAAGGTATAAGGATCAATGAGTTAAAGTACTTTGTAAACCTTAAAGTATATAAATATCAGTTATTATTACTATTATGTAATATTTGTACTCCCTGCTTCATAGACCTATTTTGAGGGAAGTGTGTTTTTTAAACTTTAAAACAATAGATCTGTTATTTGTTATTTTGTTTGGGAGGGAATAATTTTAATATTTTTAAAGCTACCTAGAGTTTCCTCAGCACACTCATTAGCCCATATCATATTTCCTGGTCTCTTTTCATGAAATACTCATCTCCCATAGATACTACAGGTGAAATGCAGTAAGATTCTGCATGATTAAAGCCCTTTCTGAGTCCTTCCAATTGTCCACTCCTTGCCCTGTGATGCCAGTTTACAGTCTCCCCAAGCCTGCATGCTTACTACCAGATATGCTTTAGGAAACAACTTGGAGAAAGCCAGCCCTGGCCTCAGGAGTAACAAGATCGTCATGAGCATGGTTACATCTCATTGTGTGATATTTTCATACGTGGACAGCCACTTAAATCAGATTTACTGTACTGAGCTGAGCCTGACTGAGGGAGGGATGCTCAGCAGCTTGTAACTTGATTCTCACAAACATCCCCTGCTGCTGGAAACAAGTCATCCTAAATAACAGAGGGCATGTCGACTGCAATGGCTTTCCAGTGAATCTGCTACAGCTCTCCCTTTTTGGCTATTGCTCAAAGCTGCAGCTACTCCAAACTGGCTTCATGAGCTTTTAAATTATAACAGCTGCTGTCAAAAGAATGCATGAAAAGTGATTTAAATGTCACTTTATAATGCTTATTTTTAACAAGGTCCCAGCAAGAGGAGAAAAATATAAACATTAAGAAAAAAAAATATTGAGGAGAGATAAAGGTGGTTCCTTAATATACAAGGGGGTGAGGGAGTGGGGTATGAATTTTAATTAATTAGGGCTTGGCAAGAGAAGATAAAGAAAGAATATTTTCCCTTTCCACAATACCTATATATGGACATAATGATTCTTTTGTGTCTGATCATTCCTCTCAGAGTCAATCTGAGAGATCGAGCTTCAAAACAATCATGAAACAGGGCAAGGAAGGAATTGGGCATCTTTAGCAATTGCACCCCTGTGAGAATATAAGAGGAGGGAGGAACGGGAGAGAAGAATGCATATTTACTATGTACTAGCTGTAATATACTTGGAGGATGTCTCTTCTTTCAGTTAAGGGGACCACTAAATGCAGTATGGGAGAGGGGAAGACATAAATAGCTTTCTTCCATCTATAATGTTCAGTCATTTCAGTTGTGTCCAATTTTGCGTGGGGTTTTCTTGGCAGAGATACTAGAGCAGTTTGCCATTTCCTTCTCCAGCTCATTTTTACAGATAAGGAAACTGAGGCAAACAGGATAAGTGACTTGCCCAGGCTCACATAGCTAGTAATTGTCTGAGGGCAGATTTGAAATCAGGAAGAGGGCTGACTCCAGGTCTGCCACTCGATCTACTGCACAACCTCGCTGCTCTCCATCTATAATAATAGAGAAAAATGTAAAGTTTTATATTTGGGTTCAAAAAATCAGCCACAAATACAAGGCTGGAAAGGCATGATTAGACAGGAGTTCATTCAGGAATTTTGGAGCACTGCAAGTCCAATGAGTCAACAGCAAAATGCTACTGTATGATGATCTTGACCTGCATTAAGGGAAGCTTTTATGTTTTTAACCATACCTATGATTTCATTGGTATAGGGATCGCCACCTACCAATGAAAAGTATCTTCTGCATTGCAACTTTAGGCAACTCACTAAAAGATGACTTCCAGGAATAAGGAAAGAGTCTCAGTTTGCAGCCACATGTCACACCAGATATATTGCTGGGCCTAGAGTCAGGAAGACTCATCTTCCTGAGTTCAAATCTGGCCTAAGACACTTACTAGCTGTGTGATGCTGGGTAAGTCGCTTAACCCTTTTTGCCTCAATTTCCTCATCTGTAAAATGAACTGGAGAAAGAAATGGCAAACCACTACAGTATCTCTGCCAAGGAAATCCTAAATGGGGTCATGAAGAGTTGAGCACCACTGAAAAACAACCATCTTAGATAGGCATCTAGTTCAACCCCCTTATTTTAGAGATGCAGAAGCTGAAATCTAGATCCAAGATCATACTGATACCTTCAGATATCAGGTCTTTTTACTGAAAAACCAGAGTTCTTCCCACTCTACAGTTTGGTCCCAGAACCCAAGGACAAGGAATAAAGGGCAAAAGTTACAAAGAAGATTATTATGATCCCCCTATGTCTTCTCTTTTTCCTACTAAACAGTCCTATTTCCATCAAATAGTATCCTTCTCTAGACATACTTTTAGCTTGGCAACACCCTCACTAATACAAGACTCTTAGAACTAGATATAAAGCTCCAGATTTGGCCTGACCAGGGCAGGGTACAGTGGGCCTATAAATGTCCTTTGTTTCAGATGTTATTTTTCTATTAATACAGCCTAAAATCATATTACCTTTTTGTCTACTAAGTGACAAAGTTGACTCATATTAAGTATGCTGAAAAATATTTGTTTTTTCCACATAAATTATTTTGTAGCCAAATCTCCCCTCATACTTCTGCAGTTAAGAGAAGGTTTCTGCATGTATTTCTATTAAGTCTCATTTTTTAAAAGGCTTTTAAAGAGTTTCCAATTTGGTTCCTTCCTACCTTTCCAGACCCTTCAAGCACTGAACACTCCTACCAAATTGACCTATACATGATACTTTATTCCCTAGTTCAATGTGTTTGTGCAAGCTGGTTCCCACGCCTGAAAAGCACTCTTTCCTCACAGAATCCCTAGCTTCTTTCAAAGACCAGTTCAAGTGTTACTTGCTACAGAAGTACTATCCTGATACCCCTACTTGCTAGTATCCTCCCCTCAGAAATTAATCTGTAAAAATTTCATATTTGCTTTCTGTATAAATGCTGGTCTCTCTCACAATAAAACGTAAATTTTAAAGGATAGGGACTATTTGTTTTTGTTTTTTCACTCTCAGTGCCTATCCAGTGGTAGCTAGTTAGTACAGTGGATAGAGTGCTGGGCCTGGAGTTAGGAAGACCTGGGTTCAGAAATGGCCTTAGACACTTACATACTGTATGACCCTGGGCAAGTCATTTAAACTCTGCCTCAGTTTTCTTAAGTGTAAAATGGGGATAATAACAGCACCTATCTCCCACACCTGTTGTGAAGATCAAATGAGAAAAACATTTGTAAAGCTCTTAGCACAGTGACTGGCACATAGTAGATGCTTAATAAATGCATATTTCCTTCCTTCTTAGTTCAGTGTTCAGAACATAGCAGGCAGTCAAGAAATTCTTATTGAATAAATGAATTATTAGACTTGGCTGATTACTCTACTGCCAACATTTTCTGGATAGTCATTCTATCATCTGAGGGATATGAGCCACCCTTACCTTCCAGTTTTATGCCATCTGAAAATTTAACATGTGCCATCGGTGTCTAGTCATTCCCCCACTTATCAATGTTGCTTTTTAAAATAGGGAGCCTTAACCTGAACACAATACTCTAACCAGAGTCCAATGGGATCTCCTCTATCCTTTGATCTGTTGCTACTAAAAATTAAATTTTTATTCAACAGCTTCCTCAGCTCATTATTGCCTTCTGTTGAACTTGATTTTCTTTCAAAAAACTGATGTTAGATCAAGCATCCCCATCTTGTACTTCTGTAGGTTATTTTTGAAAGTCTACATGCAAGTATATATATTCATTAGCATGAAATTTCATATTGTTATTTTTGACTCATAAAGAGAAAACACAGAGTAGAAAATGATTACCTAGATAAATTTATGGGACTGCAAATCAAGGGAAGGAAGTTAAATGGACTAATCAAGCCAACCAACATCATTGAAAAGTTTTCTTTTCAAAAAGGAAAAAAAACCTATTTGTTCAAAAATATTTAGAGCAGCTCTTCTTGTAGTGGCTAAAGAACTGAAAACTGAGGGGATGTTCATCAACTGGGAAATGGCTGAACAAGTTGTGGTATATGATTGTGATGGAATATCATTGTGCTGTAAGAAATGACAAGCAGGATGATTTTAGAAAAACCTGGAAAGACTTACATGAACTGATGCAAAGTGAAGTGCTCAGAAACAGGAGAACATTGTATATGGTAACAGTAATATTGTACAATGTAGAATTGTGAATCACTTAGGTATTTTCAGCAGTACAGTGATCGAAGACAATCCAAAAGGACTCAAGATGAAAAGTGCTATCTGCCACCAGAGAAAGAACTGATGTTGTCTGAAAATAAACTGATGCATACTATTTTTCCCTTCCCTCGGTCTTTCCTTCTCTCTCTCTCTCTCTTTCTTTCTTTCTTGTCTCTTTCACAAAAATGAGTAACATGGAAATGTTTTATGTGATTGCACATGTATAACCTATATCACACCGCTTAACATCTCAGGAAGGGGAAGGGAAGGAGAAAGGGATAGAATGTGGAGCTCAAAACTTAAAAAAAAACACATGTTAAAAATGTTTTACATATAGTTGGGGAAGATAAAATATTATTTTAAAAAGTTTTATTTTTCTCATCCATTTCTGTGGCAGAATGGAGAGAACTGACTATGGAGTTAGGAAAAATTGGATTAGATTCTTACATTTGATAATTACAAACAACTTCTCTGAGCTCAGTTTACTCATTTATAAAATGGGAATAACAAAAATCAGCACCCTTAAACAGTTGTAGTGAGTTAATGTATACAAAACACTTTGTAAACCTTAAAGAATTATTTAAGGGTGAGCCATGTCATTATTAACTATGTCAGCTATTGTCATTAGCTGGAGAAGGAAACAGCAAACCACTCTAGTATCTTTACCAAGAAAACTCCATATGGGGTCATGAAGAGTCAGATATGACTGAAAACAATTCCACAACAACAGTAATGGTCATTACTAGCTGAGACAGGTAGATGACATTAATGAATAGAGTGTTGACTTGGGGTCAAGAAGACTTAAGTTCAAATACTACTTTTGACTTTTAGTAGACCCTAGTAGACCCTCTTTGTGATCCTATGCAAGTCACTTAACTTCTGTCAGCCTCAGTTTCTCCATCAGTAAAATGGGCATTAAAATAGTACTTATCTCATGAAGTTGTTGTAAAGATAAAGATGTAAAGGTAAAAAGATAAAGATGTTGTAAAGGTAAAGATGCTGTAAAGATCCAGCTTATGTGACCTAGAACAATTCACTTAAACTTTCTAATTCTGTTTCTTCATCATCAAAATTCATATAACACCTGTAGTACCTTCATCACAGGGTTGTGGTGAGGATCAAATGAAATAATATCTGTAAAAGTACTCTGTAAATTTTAAAGTTTTGTTAGCTATGACTAGGTAATCAAGCAAACACTTTTTGAAAATGTACTTTTCCCATTTTAAGGAATGGGAATAGTCTTGCCTGGATGATGGAAAATAGATTAGATGACTACTAGTTTCCTCTTAGCCCTAGGAGTTTACAGTACTATGGTCACACACAGAAATAGAAGCAAAGCTTTAGTCAATTGAGGATGGGGTGGGGAGTGTCTTTTCAGCCTACTACAACATCTATTTATAGTTGACATACTCACAAATGATAACATTCTTCATTTGCTTTTGGAATGCAGAAATATGTGACATTCTTAAGGGTTACTCAAAACACCCAAGAGTATCCCCTAGTCTGATCCCTCTCTCCCTACAGATCATTTTAATTTTTAAAAGTGTACAAGAAAACCCTTTTGAAAAAGAAAACAAAATTTATTTTGGTCTACCTCATAGGAGAAGTCACCACTAGGTAAAGTTTAGAATAAAATCTTTTCATTGTGAACATTGATTTTTTGACTTATAAAATAGATGGAACATTTCCCCTCATCCCCAGTTCTTAGCTAGAAGTGATTAAAGACATAGCACAGGAATGGGTGACAATACTCAGTTACCTCCTTTGCCTTATCTCAATAAACAGCAAGAATATTTTCATGTCCCTCTTAGCAAATAATGGTAATGATGGATGAAGGCTTAGCTACAAAAATGTAAGTTCTTTAGGAGAGTTGAATTACCTTCCCAGAGCAGTTAAGGACAGAGTTTCTAAGAGTAGCATATTCTACCCCATCCATGCAGGACCCAGAAAAAGCAGGAGAAATGACTGAGAATTGTCCTTAAAGTTTGGTGAATAAATTAAACCCCACATTTTCCTCTGACCTATGCTTCTGTGGTGATACAGTGCCTAGCATTTTGGTTAATTACTTAGAAAAGTGGTGTGTGTGTGTGTGTGTGTGTGTGTGTGTGTGTGTGTGTGTGTGCCATAAGAAACTTCCCCATTTACTTAGAGACCATAAGGATAAAATCCCTCTGGTGCACCTGGCTTCTCTGTAGGTCCCAGTATTTGATCTTCAAAATTTCAGCCTTTCTATGGATAGTAACATGGTACCTAGAGGTTTGACTCTTGCTGCATGCCTATTGTACAGCTGGGCCAACAGAACTGCAGTCTCATCCCAGGGAGATTAGAGGGACCAAGTAAAACATGATTATTTTCCAGTCTCAGGTCCTCATGTCTCATCATCCTCATTCCTTGGCTCCAAGGAATACTGAGAAGTAACTCTTTCTGGACTATTATTATGACACAGGCCTAACATTTTTTAAAATGAAACATATAGACTGTATTTATAGGCATAACTAATCCTGAACTGGAAACCTGTACTGCATAAAATACAAAAGATGACAGAAAGATTACTTCAGATGGGAAGGAAAACATGTTCCTAAGAAGATGTTTTGCAGAGAAAGATAATAGTAATTAATAATAAAAACAGCTAACATTTATATAGTACTTATTATGTGCCAGGCACCATGCTAAGAGCTTTTTAATTATTATCTTATTTGATCCTCACAACCACCATGGGAGAAAGGTGCTATTATTATTCTCAATTTATGGTTGAGGAAACTGAGGCAGACAACGGTTAAGAGGCTTGCTCTGGGTGGCATAGCTAGGAAGTATTTGAGTCTGGAGTTGAGCTCATGTCTTCCTGACTCCAGCCTGGTACCCTGTCAACTGCAGCACCTAGAAAAGAGGCACTATATAAAAAAATAAAATAGGACAGGACTAACTTAAGCCCCATTTTTCAAGCAAGAAATGAAATAATATGGCACATGGAGGCACAAGCTACAGACAACTCAGTGATGGTCCAGGGAAAGTAAGTCAGGGTTGCAGAAAGATGAGTGTTTGCACTTATGAGCAGCTAGGTGGTGCAGTGGATAGAGAGCTGGACCTAGAGTTAGGAGTTCTAATCCAGCCTCAGACACTTACTAGCTGTGTGAGAAGCCACTTGTTTGCCTCCATTTCCTCAAACACAAAATAGAGATAATATAGTACCAACTTTCCAGGGTTGTTGTGAGATCAAATAAGATATTTGTCTAGTGCTTAGCACAGTGCCTGGCACATAGTAGATACTATACAAATGCTAATTGTTATTATTATTATTATTATTATTATTGTCATTATCTTTATCCCAATTACAACTTCTGTGTATCCTCATCAATTTTTGCCTTGTTTGTGGGTTTTCTCTTACATCTATCTCTTGAGCAAATCTGATTTTTTGAGTGTTGTTTAAATCCTTGATGCAGGAAGAGATCCCAGCTATAAATAATTCAAACCCCTTTCACAAATGCTGCACTTAAGAGAAAGATGGATATCTCTTTAAATTATTTTCCTTTCCTTGTACTCAACAACTCTTGCCAAATAACCAGATGCTATTAGAGACAGGAGTACTGATAAAGGAAAAAAAAGTCATCAAGTGTAATTGAAAACAACTGTGTGTAGCCTTGATAATTGGAAGAGAGCCTGTCAAGAAGCCTAGGGTTAAGAGACATAAACACTTGATGACCATAGGTGACAGTTGGAGTAAGTACTTTGATCTTGAAGGCATGCTACTATTATCATAAACCTCCCCCCAACATACCAACTTGTTTTTCTTATTCTCAATCTCTTATGGAAAAAAAACCAGTTGCACTTATTTCCTAGGAGACAATTCAGATAAAGATGGAAACTCAGTAACTGGTTTTACAAATAGGCGTGAAACCATAAATGTAAGAAATGCCAGGTCAGAGCAAATCAAGTTGATTCCTATTACCTGAGTCCTGGGGGGGGCAGGTGGAGAGACAGGAGAGAAATGTGAAGGAATATGTTTTTTAAAGTAGCTGCACTTATCCATTTCTTGGACAGACTTCTAACCTGCCATCATTAGCTTGCTGAAGCTTGGAAGGGCCCTAGATAAGTTTCTGCTTTAAGTGACCAAAAAATGCTTTCTTGTTTATATGTCAGGAAAAGTTTGTCTTCCACAAGAATTGTTCTATATGAGCTATGAGAGAGGAAATAAACAATTCTGGATAATATTCATTCATCTTGTTATTTACTAATTTTCTTCTTTCCAAATGAGAAATTTTATTAAATCAGCTCTTTCACACTGCTTTTAGGCAAATTTTAATGAAGGGAGGGATTAGACATGCCATCCAATCCAGTACTACCTGACTATGGGTGGTAGTAAAGCTATTATTAAGGTTTTGAATGGGTCACCCTGTTGAGAGGTAATATGATGTAATGGGATTGGATTTAGAATAATAGAAGACAATTTGAATTCTAGTGGCAAACCTGTCACAAACTAGCCACATGGCCTTAAATCTTCTCATCTGTAGTATGAGGATATTGGACTTGATGATGTCTAAGGTCTCTTTAAATTCTCTGAATCTAAACAGTCACACAGATGTTCCTCATGACACAATTTCATACATTTGTTTATTATTTTTAAGTGCCTTACCCCCTTCATCCCTGTCTCTTTATAAGTACGTATGATTTTGGTCTATACTCTTTACTTATTTCTATCCAGGCCTTGAAATTATTGTCCAATATAGCAGAGAATGAGACAAGAATGGGAGTTTCCAGCCCTGAATTCTATTCCTAGCCTTACCTGATTCATGAGAGGGAAGTCCACAGAAGCAATTAGAATATATCATCAGGAAAGGAAACAATGCCTATAATTCCTTGCCCAGGGCACTGGCAATGTGTATGAGTGCCAGAGATATTAAGAGCATTGTTTCTCCAATATGGAGCCACCCTAAATGACCTGGAGCCATTCCATTTGCCTGTTTCTCATTTATTTAAAAAATAAGATAGGAAGGTGATCCAAAAAAATATGCAATATGATCCCTAAGCATTTAGTGTAAAAGTACCAGCTTTACCACCTATTTCCTATGGTCTTAGGCAAATTACAACCTTTCTGGACATTAGATTCCTCATCTGTAAAATAAGGGGTCTGACCTGGAAAACTTCTGAAGACACATAGAATCCCCCACACACACTTTAAGTCTATAAGCCTATGATTCCTTTGCAAAAACTCTGCTAAAAGTACATCTTTTCTTAACATTGAGATTGTCACAGAAAGAGTCATAGATAAACACAAATAGGCCATGGCATATTTCCAATGATGATCTTACATGCAGAAAGTGACATAAGAAGTATTAAGACGTATATAATCTGAAAAGAAGATGGACTTGTCATGTGCCAAGAACAAAGAATGACACAGAGATAACCCACATACTATGGTGCTTTCCTCGTAAAATGTAAAAAGACCTAAAAGACCTCCAGACCACTGGGTAAGTCCTGTTTACAAAATGTATGCAAGAACATGTATAAGAATTGCACAGGTTGAGAAGGCATAGCTGGTTCATAATTGGCACACATGGTGTGAATATTCATGTCAATGAGATCAGAGAGCCATTGAAATAAGCAAAGTATTGGGGGCAGCTAGGTGGTGCAGTGGGTAAAGCACTGGCCCTGGATTCAGGAGGACCTAAGTTCAAATCCGGCCTCAGACACATAACACTTACTAGCTGTGTGACCAAAAAAAAAAAAAAAAAGAAAAAAAGAAAAGAAAATAAATAAATGAAGTATAAATTTCATTGTACTAGGTTTTATCCATCATTCCAATTTGTTGAGATCTTTTAGGGCCCCAGTTCTGCCATTCAACCTGTTAGCTAGAAATATAAATTGCGTTATATAGGAAAACCATGCCATTTATTCCTTCATAGAAATATTGACTAGAATTGGGCCAAAGCCTGAGAACTCTCCACTAAAGACTCTTTTGTTCTTATCCTTCAACCAGTTCTGAATCTACCTTTCCTGTCATTCTGTCCATATCTCTCCATCTAATACTCAGGGACATCTTGAGAGATTTTGTCAAATGCCTTATTGAAACCCAGTTGTTGCCCTGTGTCTATAGCATTGTCTTGAGAAAAAGAGAAAATAAGGTTAGTCTGGCATGGGATATACTTCATAACCTTTACTTCATCTAGCAGTTTCTAATTAGTTTAAGCTTCTGTCACATTAAAAATTACATCCCTCCTATAACAATTTTAAGATAGTGGATATCTACTACTGCTAATAGTCCTCAGATGCAAACTCTAAAAGACAGTTTGTTTTTCATAGGGAAATTCTATGAATGTTATTAAATCTGCTGCGATTTAGGTAATGAAATTGATTCCCAATGGGATTTTACACCTGGTGGTTTTACCCATTCTTGGCTAGATGCCAGACCAATGATTGAATGCTACATTCAAACACACAAACTTCTCCATTACAACAAGGAGGCCTTAGCATTGTTCACAGAGGAGCACACATCTACCTATGTAGGCCTGTGAATGTGTACATGTACGCACACACACATTTTCAATAATCATCAGGCATATGACTGATACACAGATGAGTCATTTCTGTTGTCATTTTGATTGCTATTAATAAAGACTACAATGTATATAAATATTATATAATATATATCTCACTGCTAAACTGACAGCTCATTAACACCTTCCGATGGTTGACAGGACTCACATTCTTCCAAAGTTTCCGCCTTATGAACATGTATAGTCAGTGCAATGAAAAGTGGTTTTCTATCCTTATGTTTGCTTAATTCTCCTCTGTGCCCTTGACACAGCCTTTTACAAAGAGACCGTGAATAACTTAGGTTTAATTTATTTGTTTGTCTCACATAAGCCTGATTAGAGCAATTGAGAAAAATTACATTCATAAATCTTCTTGCCAAGATAATTAATTATGCACAAAATACCCCAATCTGCCTCTGATTTTCATTAATGAAGCAGATTATCTGCAAAACAAAATGCTGTCGGCACTGAAAAGGAAGGTCAGCTGCTCCACTTTCTATTTAAAATAAGTGCACATTTTTACATATTAAAAACATTGATAAAGAAAAGTGTTGTGATTATGCTTATCGGCTCACCTCATCCTTATTAGAAACTGAAGAAAGAAGCTGCATTTTTCATTCCATCTGTTATGGGGAGTCAGGGTTCAGGGTTGTTGTTATTTGATGCTGCTGCTGATGGAAATCTTATTTATCAGTTGTGATCCTTAGTCATTTACCTCCCCTAACAAAGGGGAATTAGTCATACTTCTGGATTCTGCTCTAGGTTCTGATACAACTGCTTTAGGCCACAAGTACTTAAAAATAGACAAGTGCCAAATGAATAGGACACTCATTCAGAAAACTGCCCTGCTACTATGCTTCTGTTGAATAAGCACTATGATTCTCCACTTAATTTTTGATATTCCTAACCAAATAAAATTACTGTCAAAAAATAACTAAAACACAAAATGTGCCCAATGACTGAACCAACTGTGCCATATGAACTTAGTAGAACACTATTGTGCCATAAAGAAGAATGAATGTGAGAAATCTTGTTAGAGGCTGACAGAGTTTATGTTCTGGAATATTTTTAAGGACCCGAGTCATCTCCAGACCATGATGAGACATTGAAGAAGGACTTTTGTATAGGGTTCATATCAACAGAAGTGATGAAATCCAGGAGAGAGTATCTATATTCCTTGAGATCAGAAATCATAAATGCTTTTTCTAGTGGATATAACTGAATATAAGCTGACTATAGTATTACCAAACCATTTCTTCACTCTCCATTCATGGCAAAGGATTGATTGAATTGAGATCTTTCGACTAGGTTACTGAGTTGCAAAGTTAATTTTGAACTTTCTAAAATAAACATGTGATTTTAACTACTGCAATGTAGGATAGCAAGAATAACATAGTGGAAAGAGTACTGAATTCAGGGTCAGAGAATGTGGGCTGAAAGTTTAGTTCAGCTACTCTCTACTTGTGTGACTTGGGTAAAGCTTTTTCCTCTGAGACTCAGTTTCTTCATTTTCAAAGGGAAGAGTTCAGATTAGATCATTCCTAATGCCCATTCAGTTCTAATTCTTGAGTACATCAAGGATTTGTGATTAGAATCACTGATCTTCATCTCTACCAATGTAGGCTTCATTCCTTTTATGAATTATTAGATGGCCTATGAAAGTTGCTGCTTCTGGATTTTTTTATCACCCTAAAACAAGATGGTGATGTGCTTCTCCAGATTTAACTAGTGTAGTCTACAGACAAGAGAAATACAGCCCATTGCCAGAACCAAACACAATGCCAAATTGGTAAGATCTGCTAGCACCTGCATTCTATTGCCATTGTCTTTGAGAATAAAGGGTCTCTGTACATCACAATGAGGTACCAGAATAAGATTTGAAGATCCAGCCTTAATATTTGTGTATCTCCACCACTTTGAGAAATTTTCTTTTGTAAACCACGTATTTCAATAAAGTGATTTCCAAATCTATTAAATGCAAATTATACACCAACGAAATTGAGAATTTAAGAGAAATGGAGGATTTTTACAAAAATATCCAAATGGGCAGAACATGAAATAGAGACCCTAAACAATTTAATTTCAGAAAACAAAATTAAACTAGCTATATAGGAACTATCGAAGAAATAAAATTATGGTCCAGTTGGATTTCCAAGTGAATTCTATCAAATATTTAAAGAACAGTTAATATATATATAATATATATATATATACTACACAAATTATTTTTAACAACTAAGAAAAGAAAATACTCTACCTCAAACTCTTTTTGTGAGACAAATAGAGTTCTGATACCCAAATAATGAAAGGGTAAAGCAAAGAAAGAAAACTACAGACCAATGTCACTAATAAATATTGTTTCAAAATTTTAAAATAAAATCCTAATTAAAAGACTACAGCAATGTTCCAAAAATTACTATAGTAAGTTGGATTTGCACCAGAGATTCAAGAATCATTCATCATCAAGAAAATAGTTAGCATAACTAACTATATTAAAAATAAAAACACCTTCAAACCACATAGTCGTATCAATAGAGGGGAAAACCTTCAAAAAAATATAAAGCTCATTGTTGCTTTAAAAAAAACACTTTAAAACACAGTAGATGAATGATTTAATATGATAAAAGTGTATATCTAAAGGGCAGCTAGGTGACACAGTGGATAGAGTGTCAGTACTGGACTCAGGAAGACTTATCTTCCTGAGTTCAAATATGGCTTCAGACACTATCTATGGAACCCTGGACAAGCCCTATTTGTCTCAGTTTCCTCATGGGAAACCACTCTAGTATCTTTGTTAAGAAAACCCTAAATGGGGTCATGAAGAGTCAGAACTGAAAAGGACTGAAGAAAAACAATATCTCTAAACCCCCAAATTAGCACAACTATCAAAGAGGAAATTGTAGCTTTCCCAATAAAGAAATAAATAAAACAAGGGTGCCACCTTTCTCCACTACTATTTGACATAGTTCAAGAAGTGTTAGCAATGGTATTAATTCAAGACAAAGAAAGTAAAAGTATAAAGATAAGCATAAAGGAGACACAATTATCCCTATTTGATGATGACATGGTAGTTTACTTAGGAAACTCTGGAGAATCAGCAAAGACACTGAGACAATAGCTTCAGTAAAGTATCAGACTAAACATAAAAATCAATAGCATTTCTACATAGCAACAAAAAATAGGAGGAAATGCAAAGGAAAGTCCTTTCAAGACTCCTAAGAGGTTTAAGCTTACACATATCAAATTAGCAAAGGTGACAGCAGATGGGAACAGTCCATATTGGAGAGACTATGTAAAGACAGGCACACTAATAACGTACCGTTGGTGAATCATGAATTGGTCTAATTATTTTGGAAAGCAATTTGGAATTATGTCAAGAAAATAACTAGAATGTCCATTCCCTTTGAATTAGAGATTCTATTGCTACATATATACTTGAAAGAGGTCAAAGACAAAATGGTCCTATATATGTCAAGATAGTCATAGTAGTACTTTTTGTAGGTGTAAAGAATTGGAAACAATGTATATTGCTTAGGAAATAAATAAATAATTTATGACTCATGAAAGCAATAGAATATTATTGTCCTGTAAAAAATCATCTATATGAAACACAGAAAAGACTAGGAAGACTTATATGGACTAATGCAAGGTGAAATAAAACTAGGAAAGCAATATACACAATTATAACAATGTAAATGGAAAAGAAAAAAAAAGGAAAAATGAAACTGAATGCTATGCAGTTAAACTTGGCTATTCTATATAATTAAACCAAACTTGGTCCCAAAGAGGAGATGACAAAATATACCTCCTTTTCTTTGCATAGATGGGTTTTTAATGTTACCCACACTGTAAAACTCAATTTATGTGTTAGCGAATTTTGTAGACCTGCTTTCACCCCTCCACACATATCCCTTTTTTAACATAAGTTATGATTTTCTAAGTAGCAGTTGATAGAGGGACATATTTGGAAATAGAGGCATGAAAATAAAATCTTATCAAAGCAAACTTTTAAAAAGTAATTTCTAGGTTATCAGTAGATAAATTTTTCTTCTCTCTCTCACTCTCTCTCCCCCCTCCTCTGTCTATACACACACACACACACACATACACACACACACACACAGAGTCCTATGATGGTATGCACATACAAAACTAGTGTTACTGATTTGCCATCAATAAAGTATTCATGAAGGCTGAGTTTCCACTATGAAATATTCCACTCTCATCTAAGCCAGCTTTCAACCAAGGCATATATTTTCAGGAGAATTGAAAAATGGAGGTAAATATACAATAAAGCAAAGCAGAGTTAACTGGCCCATAATGAGCTCAAACCCCATAATCTTTTCTGCACTGGCATACTGTTCTAAACAATCATGGCAGCCAGTCACCACATAAGAAGGCTCTAACATTTAGTGAGAATTCAGAGCCAATATGCCACATCAAAGAACACGATTGCTACCTTGGATTGCCTGATTGTTTTTGTTTGTTTGTTTGTTAATTGGGTATATAGCATAGTGCCTAGAAAGCCAGCCTTACCCAGGAAGGCCTGAATTCGAGTCCCACTTCTAAGTGTGTGACTTCGGGCACGTCATTTACCATCTCAGTGATCTAAGCAGCACTCTCTAAGACTATAGGTTGCAGAAGAGATGGCAATCTTGGTTTCCTCTTCCAGGAGTTCCCTATATCAATAAAATCTCAGATCCAGTCTTTTTTCCCTAATGATACTAGCAATCAAGTTCAAATCAGCATCATTAATATTCTCTACCTTTAAGAGAGTTGCAGTCAGCATTTCAAAATTTCAAAGGTATTTTTAAAAATAGCGATTTAGAAGCATAAATTGAAAGGGGGAGCTCCTTCAACTAAATTTCCACAATTTACCATTCATTAAGCCAGTAAGATTATTGGGGTGGGGGGAAATATATATCAACAATACTGCCATGATAAAGAGAGGTTGACTGAACGTTTGCCACCCAATTTTGAGCTAATAATTTTTTTAAATATCCCCAAATGCTTCTAATTTTATTTTTTTCTATTTTAAACTATATTCTTATTCCATATGCATTTTGATTAAAGTATATATAGTATCACCACAATACAAAACTAGAAAAATGTTAGAATCCCACCTTTGGCAAGAGAACTTCCCTGGTCTTCCCCACTACTAATCTTTTTCCCCTAAGACTACCTTCTACTTATTTTAGATAGGTAGACCGATAGATAGATAGGTAGATAGATAGATAGATAGATAGACAGACAGACAGACAGACAGACAGACAGACAGACAGACAGACAGACAGACAGACAGATAGATAGATAGATAGATAGATAGATAGATAGATAGATAGATAGA
>NW_020954557.1:36548930-36563187 GCF_900497805.2 Vombatus ursinus | reverse complement strand
AGATAGATAGATAGATAGATAGATAGATAGATAGATAGATAGATAGATAGATAGATAGATAGATAGAGATAGAATGTGCATAGTTTTTTGCATGCCAGTTCCTTGAGAGCAGGGCCTGTGCTTTTGCCTTTCTCTATTATCCCTAATGCTTAATATAGTGCCTGGCATGTATAAGAGCTTAATAAATATTTGATGACTGAATGATTTATGGAAGTGGTTTTTATAAAGAACACTGGAGAGGGACTCATTTGACTGACCATTAATATTTTTAGAATATGAGTTCTTTGATGGCAGGGACCATGTTTTTGCCTTTCTTTGTGTCCTTAGCACTTAATACAGTGCCTTGCATGTAGTAAGAGTTTAATGAATATTAACTGAGTGATTATCAGAAGAAGTTATTATAAAGGACAACATTTAGATAGTCTCAGTGGATGGACTTATGATATAGCAATATTGGGGTTTTTTTTACCTGTTTGTACATATATACAAAATTTAGTTGAATTCAGTTAAAACTGTTGATTTAATAAAACTTTTTTTTTGTTTCCCCTATGTGATATCACACAATCCATTGGACTTAATTTTTTTACTTTTTGACCAGATGTTTTTACACTGTAAGATACAGTATTTTTAGCCAGATTTCTTTACAATCCAAAGTAACAAATTTATTATAAAATATACCATTAGAAGTACCTTTGCACAGAGATAAAAGCTCTGAAAAGGCATTAGAAGATCAGGATTTTCATTTCATTTCATTATCATTATAACTGACATTTGTATGTTGCTTTAGGGTTTTCAAAGGGCATAAATACATTATCTATTTGAGTCTCATGGTACCCTTATGATGTGGGTACTATAGGTATTATTATCCCATTTTTACAGATGGTTAAGTGATTTGCCTCTGTTCACACAGCTAATAATTATCAGAGATAGGATTGAAACCAGGACTCTCTTGACACCAAGTCTCACACTGTTGCCACTAAATTATTTTGCTTCTCATGACTTTTATGTTCTATATTTCATTTAAACCCCATAATGAACCTATGAGATTCTGCTTCTAAATAGGAAAGGGAAGGGAATAAGCATTTATATAGCACTGACTATGTGCCAGGCACTGTGCTAAATGCTTTTTTTTCTTGACAAATATCTCATTTGCTCCTAACAATAACCCTGCAAGGTAGGTGCTATTATTATTTCCATTTTACAGTTGAGGAAACAGAGGGATACAGACTTTCCTAAGGTCATATAGCTAGTTTAGTGACTTAGACTGGATTTAAATTCAGGTCTTCCTGACTCCAGATACAGCTCTGGCAAGTAATTTGGAACTATACTCAAAGGGCAATCAAACTGTGCATACCCTTTGATCTGGCAATACCACTACTAATTCTGTATTCTAGAGAGATCATAAAAAAGGAAAAAGGACCCACAGGACAAAAATATTTATAGCAGCTCTTTTGTTGTGGCAAAGAATTGGAAATTGAGGGGATGTCCATCAATTAGGGAATGGCTGAACAAGCTGTGGTATATAAATGTAATGGAATACTATTGTGCTATAAGAAATGACAAGCAGGCAGATTTCAGAAAAACCTGGAAAGACTTACATGAACTGATTCAAAATGAAGTGAGCAGAGCCAGGAGAAAATTGTACACAGTAGCAACAACATTGTGTGATAATCAACTATGAATAACTTAGCTCCTCCCAGTAATACAATGATTCAAGGCAATTCCAAAGAATTCATAATGGAAAGTGCTTTTCGCATCCAGAGAAAAAACTGATTTAGTCTTAATTCAGATGGAAGCATACTGTTTTCACTTTTTTTCCATAGTTTTTTACCTTTTGGTCTGTTTCTTCTTTCACAATATAACTAATATGGAAATGTTTACATGATTTCATGTAACCTATACCAAATTGCCTATCATTTTAGGGAGAGGCAAGGGAGTGAGAAAATTTGGAATTCAAAATATTTTAAATGAATATTAAAAATTGTCTTTACATTTAATTGAAAAAATAAAATTAAAAAAGAACCAATTCTATAAACTCCCTGCTATTGTAGAAGCAATGAGTCACCACAAGGCCATTACTGAAGTGGATTCTATCATCTTTTACCCACTAAACTAAATAATCTATTTTAACAGAACACTGAGGAAAGGATTATCTTCCTTTTCCTCAGAAAATCATTACTCTATTGCATGAGAGGAAATATTAAGGCTACAAAAGATAGGAATGTCACTTATATGATCCTCTGACTGTGATCCTCTGACTGTGATTATGCCCATAGCACATTCCTAGACCTTAACTGCAAAAATTAACATTCCTGTGAAACAGAAATGCAATGAGAATTGAGCAGCAAAAGGGCGGCCTTAATCAAAATCTTCAGCATTTAAGAAAGCACAATTATCACTTTTAACTGAAGAACTGTTAACTGAAGTCTTTAATGTTTGGCTTCTTTTTATTTTGATATATCAGTGACTTTTCATTTTCCAGTGAAAATGTATTTGCTTTTCCTCTTTTCTATAGATTCCTGATTTTCCTATAGGCCAAAAAAAAACCCCTGCCTTTAAATCATTTTGTCTTATGAAAAATTTCTCTGCTTCCCATCAAACTTTTAAACCAAGAGTTATTAACATGGGGGCTACAGACACCTTGGGAGTCCATTTATATATTTCAAAGTATCCATGAACTTAGCTAACAAAAATAATTACATCTGGGAGGCAGAGCCAAGATGGTGAAGTAAAAGCAGTGACTTGCTTGAGCTCTCCCCCAAACCCCTCCAAATACCTATAAAAAAATGGCTCCAAACAAATTCTAAAGCAGCGGAACCCACAAAAAGACAGAGTGAAACAGATTTCCAGCCCAAGACAGCCTGAATGGTTGATTGGAAAGGTATATTGCACCAGTTGGGGAGAGGAGCACAGTTCTGTGTGGGTGCGCAGGCCACAGCGACCCTGAAGCAGGCCTCACAGGACTGAATCGCGGGCAGCTGTGACGGTTTCCAGACTTCTCAACCCATGAATGCCAAAGACAGTGAGAAGGTCAGTGAGAAAATTCTGTGTCAGTGGGGAGAAAGAGAAGTCAGTGGTCTCAGCTTCAGTCCCCGAGCTTGGCGGGGGCAATGGCTGCCTCCTGAGCTTTCAGCCCACAGACTGAGGGGGAATCAAGTGGCTGATAAGAGGGGGATTGCAGGAATCTCTCTGCTGGTGCAGGATTCTCTTGCTTTGCCTGTGCTTGGATCTGGGTCACAGTTCTGGATGGCAGTCCTGGGGCAAGGAGGAGTGCTGACGTGGTGAAGCTTGTAGTGGCTGTGGAGAGGAAACCCTCCTCACAGTGCTCATAGTTCCAAGACAGAAAAGAGTGCTCACAGACCAGAGTACAGGCCAGGAAAGGAGTAACACCTTGCCCTTGATCATAGCACCTTGGAAGAACTGAAAATTTACAGGTCCCTAGAAGTATCTCTGAACACAGCTGCACAAAACCCCTGAAGCTTGGGACAGTACATTCTCCACACTAGAAACAGACTCCTACCTTAACAAAGAGTTTATAACTCAAATAATTGGCTGGGATCATGAGCAAGCAGTGCAAAAAGAGTCAGACTGTATTATCTTACTTTGATTACAAAGAAGAAAAACATACAACCAGAAGAAGACAACGAAGCCAGAGCTCCTACATCCAAAGCCTCCAAGAAAAATATGAATTGGTCCCAGTTCATGGAAGAGCTCAAAAAGGATTTTGAAAAGCAAATAAGAGAAGTAGAGGAAAAACTGAGAGTGATGCTAAAGGAGACCCAAAAAAATACTGAAGAAAATAACACCTTAAAAAAATAGCCTAACCCAAATGGCCAAAGAGGTCCAAAAGGCCAATGAGGAGAAGAATGCCCTTACAAGCAAATTTAGCCAAATGGAAAAGGAAGTCCAAAAGCTTACTGAAGAAAATACTTCCTTAAAAATTAGAATGGAGAAATTGGAAGATAGGGACAATTTGAGAAATCAAGGCATCGTAACACTAATCAAAAGGAATGAAAAATAGAAGAGGTGAAATATCTCATTGGAAAAACAACTGACCTGGAAAATAGATCCAGGAGAGAGAACTTAAAAATTATTGGACTATCTGAAAGCTATGATCAAAAAAAGAACCTAGACATCATCTTTCAAGAAATTATCAAAGAAAACTGCCCTGATATTTTAGAACCAGAGGGCAAAATAGAAATGGAAAGAATCCACCGATCACCTCCTGAAAGAGATCCCCTAAGGAAAACTCCTAGGAATGTTGTAGCCAAATTCCAGAATTCCCAGGTCAAGGAGAAGATATTGCAAGCAGCCAGAAGGAAACAATTCAAGTATTGTGGAAACACAATCAGCATAACACAAGATTTAGCAGCTTCTACATTAAGGGTCCAAAGGACATGGAGTATGATATTCTGGAGGGCAAAGGAATTAAGACTACAACCTAGAATCACCTACCCAGGAAAACTGAGTATAATCCTTCAGGGAAAAAAATGGTCATTCAATGAAATAGAGGACTTTCAAGCATTCCTGTGGAAAAGACCAGAGCTGAATAGGAAATTTGACCTTCAAATACAAGACTCAAGTGAAACATGGAAGAGGTAAACAGGAAAGAGAAATCATAAGAGACTTATTAAGGTTGAACTGTTTACATTCCTGCAGGAAAAGATGATATTTGTAACTCAGTAGTCCTTTGTCAGTATTAGGGTAATGGGAGGGAAAAAATTATATGTTTGTATAGATAGATAGATAGAGGACACAGGGTGAGTTGAAGATGAAGGAGTGATATCTGGAAAATAAAATTAAGGGGTGGGAGAAGATTATACTGGGAGAAGGAGAAAGAGAGAAGTAGAATGAAGTAAAATATCTCACATTAGACAGACAAGAAAAGACTTTTACAGTGGAGGGGAAATGGGGGAAGGTGAGAGGGAATGAGTGAATCTTAAGGATTTGGCTTAAGGAGGGAATAACATACACAATGGGGTATGGAAATCTATTTTACTCTACAGGAAAATAAGGGGGGAAGGGGACAAGAGAGCAGGGGGTTGATAGAGGGGAGGGCAGATTGAGGGAGGGGATAATCAAAAGCAAACACTTCTGAGGAGGGACAGGGTCAAAAGAGAGAATAGAATAAATGGGGGGTAGGATAGGATGAAGGGAAATATACTTAGTTTTTCACAACAGGACTACTATGGAAGTGTTTTGCATGACTACACATCTATAACCTGTATCGAGATGCTTGCTATTTCAATGAGGGTGGGTGGGGAGGGAGGAAGGAAGAAAATTTATAACCCAAAGTTTTAAAAACACTTGTTAAAATTTTTAAAAAAATTTTAAAAATAATTACATCATCATTTTCATGAACCTTTGGTTTCCTTCATAATCCTATGCATTAAGAAACATTGTTCTGAGAGGGGGTCCATAGGCTTCACCAGACCACAAAGGAGTCTGTGACACAAACACACAAAGGTTAAGAAACCTAGTTTTAAATTAAAATAAAATACTACAATCATTTTGATAAAATTAGGTTTTTGTTTGTTGCTTTGTTTTTAACTTCAGACTACCTGAAAATTACAAAGGAAAAAGGACATCATCTTTCAGGTTTTGTTTTCCACTTATGCTCACCACACATGTGGCCAATCGATGTTCAAAACTTTGCAAAGCATGTTGTATTATAAGCATTCCTCATCCACATGTGTTGAAAGGTAGACATATCTCCGAGTCACTCAACAGCTGGCCATTCTGCAAAGCTCAATTTTTTTGTTATTATGAATGGTTTAAATAACCAAGAGACACAAAGAAACCTACTCTCTTGAGCACAACTAACCCAGGTATTAGTCCCCATGGCTCTGCTGAGGCCATACATCATCATTAATCCCTTGTAGGATAAATACCTGGTTTTCCTCTTGGTCCCACTGGCAAATTTGCAGGACCTGCTCCAGCTCCTGACGTTGCTGCTTCAGGTACTTGTCCAGTTGCCTTCTCCTGTCTTGTAGCAATTCAAGAAGGCTGTCAATCTTCAAGCAACTGCTATGAGCCCCCTGAATCAACTCAGGGTTCACATTAGGTCCATCACATTTGAATTTTTCTATGAATTCAGTCAGTTGTTGACTTTTGTTTAAGAGGGTTAGGGAACGTCCTAAGAGTTCTGGAAGAAAAAGAGATGGCAAACCAAATCTTGGTGAGACCCAACCTATACATCATAATATTCAGGTATTTGGAAGTATCTTTAAAAGAGAAAAGTTGCATCACTATGGTTCTTTCCAACTCTAAAATTGTGTGATTCTTTGAGTCAATTATTGTAATTTTCTACATTAATCAGTAAAGGAAGAGATTCATAATTTATCTTTTAAACTCCTGTGATTTATATTTTCCTCATCTTCCCTCCAGAAGAGAGGCAAAGGGGAATAAGTGAAGACAATGTTACATGCAGTATCAGAAAAACATCCATTGTTTTTGCTGACCTTTTCTTGATTATAATGGATGGTGAGTTTATTGCTGAGGTAAGGGTGAGACATATTCAGAAATGATTGATGTAAAAACAAAGAACTTATCTAATACAACTTATCTAATAAAATTAAAATAATAATTAGCTCCTATGACCATCTGAATATTATGAATGATTTTTATAAATTTATATTATTGAGGGTATTTTGGAAGGTTTTGTGACTATACTAAACAAGTCTGGCACTGTTGGGTATTGGAAAAACATAGCTGAACTAATTAAGATAAGACCACCATTTAGTTGAAGTATAATACTATATGTTTAATAATAATATACATTTACACAATTATATTTTGCAGTAGCATCATCCCAACACTTCATGACTCACTCAACATCTCAGAACTGCATTTTTACCAGTAGTAAAAGTTGTAAGGAATGATTTCAGTAATTTGTATCTCAAGACCTTACAAGACGCACACTCAGAATTCCATTCTTGGTTATGTTTTTCATCAACACCAGGTATTTACTTCTCTTCAGATCCCAGTAAGATAGTCTCATCATTCCCATTTTATGAGTGGGGAAGATGAGGCACATGTAAATACCTGCTTAAGACTGACCCATTAGTGGCCTCTTGGCTCTTAGGCCCCGAGGATTTCCTCCTTAGGCTCTGCTACGTCTGAATCTGCTTCACTGGGCCTGTTCCAATTGCCCCATGAGGGTTATGTGACTACAACTAAAATGGCCTATAGTCATCAGCAAACCAGCCCTGGCACTTGCCCTCAACCAACATTCCATCCATTTATTTGGACTTCAAAGGGACCCAACAGGCTCTTCTGAACCATTTCCATGATGCTGAAATTGAGGATCTTCTTTTCAGCTGTCAGTCCAAGGAGCTGCTTGCCTCTTTCCCCAACCCACACCAGGTGCTGCATGCAAACTAGCTCGATGTTGCCTCAGAGGCTAACACATTGGAAGGAATGGAGCAAAGAGATATCAACGACTAACCTCCACCTTTCCACCTCCATCCTCAAACCCTTTAGGAAAGTCTGTCTTTTTCCCAGACCTCCCATCCTTCTGACAGACACTTGCCTTTGATGACCTCAGTTAGGAAGCTCCCATCAGTAAAAGCATCAATCACTGTCAGGTCATCAGTGTTAAAATGGCTATGTGATGAGTGTGTCAGGCCAATGAAGATTGAATTGAGACTACAGAACTCATCTCTATTACCTGCGCTTGATTCACTCCTCAGTCTCCTGAGTGGAATTTCATGTGATTCAGTTCCCTTGTCTTGGACCCAACTAGATTACTGCAGTATGATCGAAATGTGTGACTTGCTACTTTAATCCTGAACACTGGCATGCTATTTATAACACCAGCCAGTCACAAGGGCCTGTACAGCAACAGCCAGTCAAAATTACACATGAGCATGTTGGGTTCTCAAAATCTGTGCAGGAAAAATTACCTTCTCTGCTCTTTGAAACTTCCTAATTACATGATCATTAGTAAATGATAAATAATCATTGGTAGCACCATTTGGAGTCCTTTAAAAATAGCTTTTCAGAATATTCTGAGGTGAATGGGATTGAAATGAAAGGAGAGGAAGCTGAAAACCTCTCCTTCCCACTCAGAGACATAACTACAGGAGTAAAGTCAAAGCTTTGCCCTAAGGTACCAAAATTTAGAAGATACTGGCAGTGCTTCTAATCCCCCTGTAGGATTGAAGAAACTAAACTTAGTCTCTAAAGAAAAGAAAAATTAGTTAAAATATGAAGCCAGGGCTATAGCCACATCCCATTCCACCCCAAGATGGCATCACTTTTCAAACCAATGGCCTCAAGCTGCTTTTGCTTTTCTGCCCTTACCCTAAGTGACAAAGCTTCCAGTCAGAGCTCGGGAGAAATCAAGCTGTCATGGAAAAGCTAGGAGTCTGGGGTGGGATGAGTGACTTTTTGTCATTCCCTATCATCTTTTCCACAGAATAAAGTGTCTAGATAAGCCAATTGACTACCCCAACCTGAGGAGGAAGGACTAGCCTGCTGACACTGGTCAGGAATCTATCTATCTATCTATATATTTCCATTGTTGCTGTTTGTTGTTTTTGAGCCATTTCCATCATGTTCAATTCTTCATGACCCCATTTTTTGGGTTTTCTTAGTAATGATCCTGGAATGGTTTGCCATTTCCTTCTCCAGCTCATTTTACAGATGAGGAAACTGAGGCTAATAGGATTGACTTGCCCAGGGTCACACAGCTACTAAATGTCTGAGGCTGGATTTGAATTTATGAAGAAGCCTTCCTGATTCCAAGCCCAGTAATCTAACCACTGTGCCAATTTCCATTATGTATGTTGTTTAGCTTGTGTCATATTTTTTCTCGATTTTCATGTCTGATTGTGGAGGGGGATGGGAAGTGAAACACACATGCTTTTACTTTTTTTATATAGAAAGCTACATTAGTTTTCAAATGAGACAGGGCTTATTCCTCCTCCAGAGATCTTATGTAAAACTGGTTATGCTCAATTGAACCTTATAATAATCATTCACTGAAGATGATTGCAATCTCTTATGGAAGCCTTAGTTCTACTGCTATGGTCAGGATTATACATTAATCATGATATGTAGAAGAAAAGAATTGAAAAGTGCCATAAATTTGCATTCCCACATTTACTCTTTAAAATCTCTAAAAGCACGTGATGAGCAGATTGGTAGTAGTAAACGTGTGTCTTGCCTTTAGAATGGTGTTCATGGAGTTGAAGCAGTGATTTTAAGGATTCAGCATTCTCAAACTCTTGGGTGTTCTGCAGGAAGTCTTCAGCTTGGTCTATTTTAATAGCAAACTACAAGAGAAATACATACCAAAAAAAAAAGTACTTTTGAAAGAGAAACAACATTTGACTATTTGTACCTTCACTGAAGTCTTACTATAATATTTCCTTATGGCATTATCCCTCCCCATGCATTCCATGTTCCATCGCTCTGGCTTTCTTGGGTTTTTTGTACAGGGGATTCCATCTCCCACCTCCAAGCATTTGCATAGATTGTCCCCCATTCCTGAAAGACATTCTCTCCAGTTCTTGTAATCTCTGGATTGCTTTGAGCAATATAAGTGCTACTTGATGCCACCATCTTTAGAAAACTACTTTCATCACCATCACTGTTGTTTCTCCTTTGCTTACTAGGAAAATATCATTCCAGAAATGGGGAAAGGATATATTTGTACAAAAACATTTGTAGGAGCCCTTTGTGTGGTGGCAAAGAAATTGGGGGGATACCCATCAATTGAGGAATGGCTGAACAAGCAGTGATGCATTATTGTGATAGAATACTATTATGCTACAAGAAATGACAAGCAGGTGGCTTCAGAAAAACCTGGAAAGACCTATATAAACTCAGACAAAGTGGAATGAGCAGAACCATAACACTGTACATAGAAACCGCAATGATCAATGATGAATGACTTAGCTACTCTGATCAAGACAATAGTCCAAAACAATTCCGAGGGACCTGTGATGAAAAATCCTATCGACCTCCAGAGAGAGAGAACTGATAAACTCTGAATGCAGATTGAAGCATACTTTTTTAAAACTTTCTTTATTTTTCTTGGGGTTTTTTGTCTGTGCTTTTTTTTTTGCAACATGGCTAATATGGAAATATGTTTTGCATGACTTCATATGAGTAATCAATATCAAATTGCTTGCCTTCTCAAGGAGCAGGGGAGGGAAAGAATTTGAAACTCAAAATTAAAAAAAAATGAATGTTACAAATGTTTTTACATGTGATTGGGAAATATTTAGCAAAAAAATTTGGAAAAAAATATCATGCCCCCAAACTATGGGTTTACCCCAAGCCCAGGGCATTCTTTCTTCTCTCTTTATACTCTCTGTTAGTGACCTCATCAACTCCCATGATTTTAATTATAATCTCTATGCTGATAACTCATAGATCTATATATGTAGCCCCATTTTCACTCAGCTTCAGTCTCATACCACCAACCAATTAATGGGCATTTCAAAATGGATGTCCTAGACACATCTCAAATTCAAAAGCAATGTGGCATGGTAGATTGAAGATTGGGCCTGAAATCAGGAAGAAATGAATTCAAATCCAGCCTCAGATACTTATTACCTATGTGACTCCTGGAAGGTCACTTAAAAAAAAAACCACCTTTTTTCTGCCTCAGTTTCCTCAACTGTAAAATGAATCCTCATTTTAATGATAGCAGTAATGATAGCAATAATAGCAGCTACTTCGCAAGATTGTGAGAATCAAATGAAATATTTGTAAAGCTCTTAGAACAAAGTATGGAACATAGTAGGTACTTAATTAATAACCTTTGTTCCCTTCCCCCTTTCCTTCTCTTCAAACATGCCCCAAACATAAGTTATTATTTTACCCTTCCTCCCAAACCCATCCCTCTTCAAAACTTCCCTAGGTCTGCCAAAGGCACTGCTACTCTTCTTGTCTCCCAGCTTCTTAACCACCCTGTCCTATGAGACGCCTCAATCTCTCTCATTCCACATATCTTATCAGTTGCCAAATCTGGCTGTATCTATAGCCACATCTCTCACATCTGAGCCCTTCTCTCTCTTCACATAGCCACCCCCTTCACTCAGGGTCTTCTCACAGAGATTATTACAACAGCCCCCTAATTAGTCTCCCTACCTCAAATCTCTCCTCACTCCAGTCTATTCTCCACACTGCTGTCAAAGTCACTTTTCTTAAGCCCAAATCTAGCCACGCTTCTCCCCTGCTCAACAAAATTCAGCAGCCTCCTATTGCCTCTAGGAGACAAATATAAACTACTTGATTTACCTTTTATAGTCCTTCACAAATTGTCTCCAAACAACCTCTTCGGCCTCAGCATACATTACTTCTCCTCTAATACTCTGAGAACCAAGTAAACTAATTTTCCTTCAGTCCTCCATGTATTTCTCTCCATTTCCCATTTCCATGCCTTTGCACTAGCTATTTCCCCTGACTGGGATCTATTGCTCCCTTCCTCTCTTCCAGTTCATGAAATACCTCTTCTTTCTTCAAGACGCCTCTTGGGAACCACCTTCTACATGAAGCCTTTCCTGATCCACTCTCTACCCCCAGTTAGAGAGACTGTCCTCTCTAACCTGTATTTTTAAAAATTATTTATTCTCTTTGTATATTTTCATTATGTATATACTAACATACAATTTAAAGCAGCCAAGGCATAATAGTGAGCTGGTCTTGGAACCAGATACCTTCTGGGAGACACTGGTCAGATCACATATCCTCTCCTTGCTCTAAGCAACTCTCCAGGACTACAAGTTTCAGGGACTCCTCTCACCTTCATTGGAATAAAATATTTCATCATAGAGAATTCTCTCTATCAATGAAATCATAGACAAATTCCTATCTCTATGTGCATGTATACACTTGTCTTCCTCATTAGAAAGTAAGCCCTCTGTGAGAAGGGATCCTTTCATTCTTTGTACTTGTATCCCCAACACTAGCACCTTGCCTTGTCATACAAGTAGCACGTAATAAATGCTTGTTTGCATAGATTGTCTCCCATTGCAGAAAGAAACTTCCTCCACCTCTTGTAATCCTTGGGTTCCATCAAGACTGAATTCAAGTACTACCTCCAATGTGAGGCTCCTACTTATTTACATGAGTAAATTAATTGTTTTGTATTTATTTATCTACAGACAGAAAAAAAAAACACGTGTTTTCTTCCCAGTAGAATTTGAGCATCTTGAGGGTAGAGACTGTTCTGATTTTGTTGTTTTGGTTTTGGAGGGGTTTTGTTTGTTTGTTTGTTTGTTTATTTTTTGCATTCCCCAATGCCTAGCATATTATACCTTGAATTGCACTGAAATGGACAGGAATGGAAGTGTCCTGGGATTCTCAAGAGTCATGCCAGTGGAGCATAAACTCTGGGAAGTTCCAACAAACTTATAAGATCTTTATTTAATTTTTTAAAAAAAATTTTAGTTTTAATTTCAAATTATCTCCCTCATTCCATATCATCTTTATCTGTTGAGAAGAGGAAAAAAACCATTTCCACATTAATAATTATAAGGTTTTAAATACAAACTCTGTGTATATCTTCCAAAGGCCTGCCTACCTACTGTGGAAAGGGGAAAGGAACAAGCATTTATTAAAAGTCTACAATGTGCCAGGCACTGTGCCAATCATTTTGCAAATATCTAATTTATAAAGTGCTCAGTAAAGAGAGGCTCATAACTAGACTCGTCACCAGCTGATAGATGTTTTGGGCCAGAGAAATCCATGAAACACTTGTATACAGTAATGAAAACATAAGATTGCCAAAAGTTGTTCATTTGTAAGTTTCTCATGGATTCTGTAAGTGAGATGAACCTTTTCATCTTAATGATTAGAGAATATACTTTAAAAAGCCAGGACAGGGCAGCCAGGTGGTGCAGTGGATAGAGCACTGGCCCTGAAGTCAGGAGGACTTGAGTTCAAATTCGGCCTCAGACCAAACACTTGACACTTACTAGCTGTGTGACCCTGGGCAAGTCACTTACCCCCAATTGCCTAAAAAAAAAAAAAAAAGAATAGCGAAGGAAATATTTAGCTGTGTGACCCTGGGCAAGTCACTTAACCCTGATTGCCTAGTCTAAAAAAAAAACAAAAACAAAAACAAAAAAAAACAAGGACAGATCTTCCTTACCTAGAAAAGTATGTGTGTGTGTGAGAGAGAGAGAATTAAGGGAAATATGTATGCATACATGTGGAATTAAGGGAAAATTTTAACATAGGTGAGTAATTCAATGTACCATGTATGTTATATGTGTTAACAATATATAATAAATACATATGTTATATATGCATGGACCTATTTGCTAAGATGAAATGAATCAGGTGTGCCTATAACCAGGTACATGTGTACATGTGTTTCATCTAGGAGGAAGTCAGAATGAGGAAAAAAAAGAAAGGAAGTATATATGGTTTCCCCAACAAAGACTGCAAAACAAATAGCTTTTTGGACCTATGCTCAAATTGTCAAAAACAAATTTTGAAACAGTCTAAAGTTTCTGCTGTCCCCTCTTGCTGTTAAACAAGCTCATGATACATGAGCATGTCTCCTCAAGTCTTCATTTCCCATAACTAATCCTTTGAGCTTCAATATTTGGGATTTGTGTCCTGATTTTTGAATTTGAGGATGTCATATTCTTTGAAGCTGGTACTTTATCATAATGAAACAGCAATCTCACATCAAAATAAATGTGCTGCCAACTTGACAGGAAAGTTAAAAATGAAATTCCCAATAACTATCTTCTCTAAAATATGACATTTCCCATTTATAATGCTCTTTAAGAATCTCACATGTTGAATTGGGAAGCTCAAAGAGTCATGAGAATTAAAGAGAAACAAGGCAAGGAGGGAAGGGAATGGGGGAGAGACTGTTAGGTATATTCTCTTTTATTTTAATTAACACTAAGAATGAAACTTCTAGCTACAATCTTATGTAAAATGTTATTTTTACATTTCATTTCAGTATTTATTGGATACCTACTTGATATAAGTAGGCAATTTTATGTATGTATATTATTAATTTTGAAGGACTCAAGTGGCTATTGCCCCTAGGGTCAAATACGAACTCAGTTTCCTTCTAAAGCCCTTGACAAGCTGGCCCTAACTTATCTTTTCTATGTGTTACTATCCTTCCTTCACTCTGTAATTCAACCAAAGTGGCGTTCTCTCTAGTCTTCACACATGGCACTCCATCTCCTCCTGTTTACATGCCTCGTATATATAGATATAGATAGATAGATAGATAGATAGATAGATAGATAGATAGATAGATAGATAGATAGAT